>NW_022315932.1:0-1239 GCF_002776525.5 Piliocolobus tephrosceles
TTTTTTGTTTGTTTCAGGGACCTGCAGCCAAGTTTGTTACTGACCAGCTTGCTGGGCTGTCTTGAAAAGCGGGCTTACAGGTGTTCTAAACCCATGTTTTATCCTAAAGTATCCCTTGACACAGAAAAACGAATTAATGGCACAAAATACATCAGCTTAAGACTAGACTTAGAATTCTAATTCTTTTGTTTACTTATTTATTTTGAGATGGAGTTTCACTCTTGTTGTCCAGGCTGGGGTGCAATGGCACGATCTCGGCTCATTGCAACCTGGGTTCAAGTGATTCTCCTTCCTCAACCTCCTGAGTACCTGGGATTACAGTCATACACCACCACGCTCGGCTAATTTTGTATTTTTAGTAGAGACAGGGTTTCCCCATGTTGGCCAGGCTGGTCTCGAACTCCTGACCTCAGGTGATGTGCCCACCTCGGCCTTCCAAAGTGCTGGGATTACAGGCATGAGACACCACCCCTGGCCTAACCTTAGACTTCTTTTTTGCATTAATCAAAACATTTCAGAGGAGATAAACACTGTTTTTTTTTCTTGTTGTTATTTTGTTTTTTTGAGACAGACTCTTGCTCTATCACCCAGGCTGGAGTGCAGTGGCTCAGCTCACTGCAACCTCCACCTCCCAGGTTCAGGCAATTCTCCCATCTCAGTGTCCTGAGAAGCTGGGATTACAGGCCCGGGCCTCTATTCCCAGCTATTTTTTGTATTTTTGTTGTTTTACCATTTAAGTAGAGGGGGGGTTTCTTCATGTTGGTCAGGCTGGTCTCAAACTCCCAACCTCAGGTGATCTGCCCGCCTCAGCCTCCCAAAGTGCTGGGATTACAGGCATGAACCACCTCACCCGGACTGTTTTTGTTTTTGTTTTGTTTTGTTTTTCTATTCATTCAACATTTGCACAGAGAGAGAGAAGTCAGAAATCTGGTAAGAAATTCTTCCCCTTTTGTCGGCATGCCAGGCTTCTGGGTGCCCTTTCCCTGAGCGGCCCTAGTGATCCGGATTGCGGCACCATCGCCCTGGGGGCCAAGCTGCATCATAAAGGGAAATTAGGCCAGGCGCGATGGCTCAAGCCTGTAATCCCAGCACTTTGGGAGGCCGAGACGGGAGGATCACGAGGTCAGGAGATCGAGACCATCCTGGCTAACACGGTGAAACCCCGTCTCTACTAAAAAATACAAAAAAACCCCAAAACTAGCCGGTCAAGGTGGCGGGCGCCTGTAGTCCCAGCTACTC
>NW_022315933.1:0-2727 GCF_002776525.5 Piliocolobus tephrosceles
TTTTAAATTTTTAATTAAAATTTTTAATTTTGTCTTGTCAAATTATGCGGCTTTTAAAACTACATGCATGTATAACTGGTAAAAATAAAAAACTCAATTTAAAAAATGCTCAGGCACAGTGAATATAGGATATGACTTTCCCTTCAAATGCAACGTTTGACAGTCTTACACAACAGCTTTCTCAGGATCTCTAGGGAATGTCTCCAGGTTGCCTGTGATATAGTAGAGAGAACACCACAAGGTTCCTTCCATGTGTCCGCCTTGTGCAGCCTTATGGAAATATTCACCAGCTAAAGTCTGTAATGAGAGATGAACAAATGTTGAGTCATCCTAGCTGGGCTGGTTTCACCGGAGGCTAGGTGGTAAGATGCTTTAAGCCTGATATGATTACAGGCTTATAACTTCTGATAGCTTTAAAACCAGGGCAAGCAACAATTCCAGGAAGATAGCCAATCACAGAAGCCAGTCTCTGAGATGTATGACCTTGCCTCAGCTTTTCTGTTGATTAAGTTTACCCAATAAATAAGACAATATGTAATTATGAATACCATTGCCATCTCATTTGATCTTCACATAACCCCCTGCAGGCTAGATAGAAGACTATAACAGAAGTCACACCAGGTGAAAATCCAGGCATTTGCTTTCCTAACCCTGCTTAAAACCTTTCTTCAAACTCATGAGCAAAAACTGCATTTCCAGTAGGAAGGTGAGAATTAGAATGTGACAATAAGAAAACTTCACTCACAGATGTCTTGGGAGGGTTAGCACACATTTGCTATGCATAAAAATATACAGCCACTTATGTCATCAGAGACAGGTAGAGGGTAAAAATAAGACAAACACATAGATGGGTATATTTCCACTGATTACTCTTATTTTTCTGGGGCAGTTAGCTATTGTTTTTTGAAAGCATGGGCATTGAAGTTAGGCAGGCTTGGTTCAAATCCCAGCTCTGCTCCTTACTAGCTGTGTGGACTTGGGCATGTTGGTTAATCTCTCCAAACCTAATTTCCTTCCACTGAAAAATGTGCCTTCAGATAGCACCTACAGTGAAGGGTTGTTGCAAGGATTAAATGAGATAACACATTCTCAAGGTTTATCACAGTGTTTCAAAACGAATAGTCTTCCAATTCTTCCCCTCCTACCTCCAAATCTGCTGCTGCCACAATCTTGTTCCTCCCAATAAGTACCACTTCCATTCTTCCAGCGCAACAGATGACAAACACCCTGGAGTCATCCCTGACTCTTCTCCACCTCTCACACCCCACATTCAATCCATCAGCAAATCCTGCTGCCTCAACCTTCCAAATACATGTAGAACCCGATTTCAGCCCCTCCACTGACACTGCCCTGGTCTCTCGCCCACTGCCCTCTCTCACTTGGATCCAATGCATGAACCCCCTGCTCCTATCCATGTCTCCAGCAGGCAGGATCCAGAACGAACTTTTAAAATATAGCCCATCATTGCCCCATTGAACGCTGCCCAGTGGTTTCCATTTTGCTCAGAGTAGAAACTAAGTCTCACACTGGTCGGCTTCCGCCCTAGCCCTGTCTCCCACCCTCTCCATCTCTTATGCTTTCCACTCCACTCCCCTGGCCTCCCTGCTGCTCCTCTAGCACACCAAGCCTGCTACCTTCTCGGGGCCTCTGCACTGCCTGTTCCTTCCTTCCAGAATGTTCTCCCAGATATCTGCAAGATTCCTTTAGGAGTCTATACAATATCATCTTATGAAAGAGGCCTTCCCTGGTTCCCTGGTTTCCATTATAAAATAGCATTTCCCAATCTCCACCTCCTCGTACTACATACATATATAAAAGATATATAAATAAAAATTTAGGCCGGGCGCAGTGGCTCAAGCCTGTAATCCCAGCACTTTGGGAGGCCGAGACGGGTGGATCACAAGGTCAGGAGATCGAGACCATCCTGGTCTACATGGTGAAACCCCATCTCTACTAAAAATACAAAAAAAACTAGCCGGGCGAGATGGCGGGCGCCTGTAGTCCTAGCTACTCGGGAGGCTGAGTCAGGAGAATGGCATAAACCGGGGAGGCGGAGCTTGTAGTGAGCCGAGATCGCGCCACTGCACTCCAGCCTGGGTGACAGAGCGAGACTCCATCTTAAATAAATAAATAAATAAATAAATAAATAAATAAATAAATAAAAATTTATATACACATATAAACTATATATAAATTAAAAATACATTTTTTGTTTGTTTGTTTGTTTGTTTTTTGAGGTGGGGTCTTGCTGTGTCGCCCAGGCTGGAGTACAGTGTCTCAACCTTGGCTCACTGCAAGCTCCGCCTCCAGGGTTCCAGTGATTCTCCTGCCTCAGCCTCTTGAGTGGCTGGGATTACAAGCATATCTGGCTAATTTTTGTATTTTTAGTGATGAGAGTTTGTGTTTTTAGAGATGGAGTTTTACCATGTTGGCCAGGCTGGTCTTGAACTCCTGAGCTCAAGTGATCTGCCTGCCTCAGTCTCCCAAAGTGATGGGATTACAGGTGTGAATCACTGTTCTCAGCCCTCCTGAACTTGTTTTAGTTCTCTGCATAGCACTGATCTTCACCTCCTCTCCTATTGTATAGTTATTTGTTTATTGTCTTTTCCATCTGGTGGAATGAAAGCTTCATAAGAGCAGGGACTGATTTGCCTGCTACTATGTCCTCGGTGTTCAGAAGGGTGCCTGGCACTGGGTAGGTGTTCACCACATTTTGTTAAATGTAGT
>NW_022315934.1:0-2430 GCF_002776525.5 Piliocolobus tephrosceles
TTAAAAATAATTTGACAAAGGCAAAACAAGAAATCCTTGCCTACCCCGCTTCATCCCACCCCCAGACTCTATTTTCTGCTCCCTAGAATGAATCACTTTCAATCTTTTTTGAAAGATGTATTTATTGATTTTATTTACTTTTTATTTGTCTCTATTTCTAACTAACATGCTTATACCACTGTTTCTTGGTATTTTCATCCTAGCCATTGTCTAATGATGTCCCACTGTGAATGATAAAGATGTAGTTTCCTTTGGCTCTGCCACCTCCCACTACTCAGTTCATTCACACTTCCTGCCATCTTTCATCTTCCCAATAAGTACATCATTTTGGTTACATTAGTATCAGGGCTTACATTATTATGACCATGTAAATGCTATTTCCAACTGAGCCATAGTATACTATGATTACTTTTCCTTTCTTGCACAACTTTTTCTTTTCTGTGGATTGCTACTTATTTTTTATTGTTTATTTGCTAAGCTTTCTGTATACTTATCATTTTCTATGTATTTGATCTCCAGATTCTCCTCCAGGTGCCTGAATTTCCTCTCAGTATGTCCAGACCTATCTACATATTATATTAATTTAAACTTCTTGGTGACATCAGTCCTGGAGTCTTTGTTCAGGACAATGCTGTCATGCTGAGATTAACTGTCATCATTATGGATATTTACTTTCCCTCCATCTCTGTCTTTTTTGGTTCTCTTCTTTGCCAGACCCCTTTGTTTCTCTTTCTTGGTCTGCACTTACATTTTGGTAGAGCACATCCTACAGTAGGTTCCTGAGATATGGTGAATGGGAGGCACATTTTTGAGGTCTTGCATGTCTGAAAATGTTTTACAGGAGTTGTCAAACCATGACCCATAGATGAAATGTAGCTTGGTACCTGTTTTGTATGACTCCAAGAGCTAAGAATGCTTTTTACGTTCCTGAGGAGTTATAAAACAAATAAAGAAGGATATGCAACAGAGACTATATGTGGCCCACAGTTTACGATATTTAGTATCTTGCTCTTTACAGAAAAAGAGTTTGTCGACCTCTGTTTTAAGCCACCCTCACACTGATACCCTGGCTCTCCAAAAGATTGTTCTTCATAACACATTTGGGTTCAAATCCAACCTGACCTGACCTTGGTGATAAACTTGACTTAGACTGACTTGATTTTTTATCTTTGTTATTTAGTATATTTGACATGAATATTCATGTTTTGTGGTTTTTCTGTTATCTTCTTGTTACTGATTTCCAGCTTAATTTCACTGTGATGAGAGAATATATTGTGAATGATTCCGATCCTTTGAAATTTGTCGAAGTGTGCTTTATGACTAGTATATGGTCAATTTTGGTATACGTTTTATGGCTTCTTGAAAAGAGTGTACTTTCTGAACTTGTTGGGTACAACATCTACATATATATCAATTATGTCAAGTTTGTTAATCATGTTATTCAGAGCCTCCCCATCCTTTCTGATGTTTCTTTTTCTGCTTGTTAGATCAGTTACTGAAAGAAGTATATTAAAATCTCCAACTATATTTGTGAACTTATCTACCTCTCCTTTTAGTTCTGTCAATTTTGCATTATATATCTTGAATCTGTGTTATTGGATCACATAGATTTAGAATTGTTTTGTCTTTGTAGTTGATCCCTTTATCATTTTACAATGTCTTCTTTATCTCTGTTCATGGTTCTTGCCTTAAAATCTATTTTTTCTGATGTTAAAGCTGATATACCTGATTTTAGTGTTAGAGTTTGTATGATTTATCTTTTTCCATTTCTTTACTTTCAACTTTTCTTCATTCTTAAATTTCAATGCATGTCTCTTGTAAGCAGCATATAATTAGGTATTTGTATTTTTTAATTTTTAAAATTTTGTATTTTTAATTATTTTTAAATTTTCATTTTTAATTGTGTATTTTGTCCATTTACATTTAATGTAATTGTGGATATGTTTGGTTTTAAATATACCATTTTCCTGTTTATTTTCTATTTGTTACTTTTGTGGGGAGTTTTGTCAGGGGTCACTTTTGTGGGGGGCCTTTTTTAAATCTCTTTTCTTACTCTTCCTTTGTACTAATCAAGTATTTTAAAAAATTATTCTACCTCCCCTTCTATTAGCTTTTTAGTTATGCATTCTTAAACTATTACTTTAGTAGTTATAAGTCTAAAGATTATAACAGACTAGGTCATTACTAATAAACCCATAATAAATTAGGGAACAAAGCAAAATAAGGAAAACTAATAATAAGTCAGTAAACATGACTTAATAGAGTACTAGACCTCTTGGTAGAGATTGTATTTTTTTCATACTGGTGGATATATTTCATTATGTATCTTACATGTCTTGGTTTCCATAAAAGACAACTCCTAATCATTCATAAGAAAGGGCACTAAATGAAAAGCTCAGAATGCATTTTCTTTACCTTCTTAACATTCAG
>NW_022315935.1:0-2430 GCF_002776525.5 Piliocolobus tephrosceles
CTGAATGTTAAGAAGGTAAAGAAAATGCATTCTGAGCTTTTCATTTAGTGCCCTTTCTTATGAATGATTAGGAGTTGTCTTTTATGGAAACCAAGACATGTAAGATACATAATGAAATATATCCACCAGTATGAAAAAAATACAATCTCTACCAAGAGGTCTAGTACTCTATTAAGTCATGTTTACTGACTTATTATTAGTTTTCCTTATTTTGCTTTGTTCCCTAATTTATTATGGGTTTATTAGTAATGACCTAGTCTGTTATAATCTTTAGACTTATAACTACTAAAGTAATAGTTTAAGAATGCATAACTAAAAAGCTAATAGAAGGGGAGGTAGAATAATTTTTTAAAATACTTGATTAGTACAAAGGAAGAGTAAGAAAAGAGATTTAAAAAAGGCCCCCCACAAAAGTGACCCCTGACAAAACTCCCCACAAAAGTAACAAATAGAAAATAAACAGGAAAATGGTATATTTAAAACCAAACATATCCACAATTACATTAAATGTAAATGGACAAAATACACAATTAAAAATGAAAATTTAAAAATAATTAAAAATACAAAATTTTAAAAATTAAAAAATACAAATACCTAATTATATGCTGCTTACAAGAGACATGCATTGAAATTTAAGAATGAAGAAAAGTTGAAAGTAAAGAAATGGAAAAAGATAAATCATACAAACTCTAACACTAAAATCAGGTATATCAGCTTTAACATCAGAAAAAATAGATTTTAAGGCAAGAACCATGAACAGAGATAAAGAAGACATTGTAAAATGATAAAGGGATCAACTACAAAGACAAAACAATTCTAAATCTATGTGATCCAATAACACAGATTCAAGATATATAATGCAAAATTGACAGAACTAAAAGGAGAGGTAGATAAGTTCACAAATATAGTTGGAGATTTTAATATACTTCTTTCAGTAACTGATCTAACAAGCAGAAAAAGAAACATCAGAAAGGATGGGGAGGCTCTGAATAACATGATTAACAAACTTGACATAATTGATATATATGTAGATGTTGTACCCAACAAGTTCAGAAAGTACACTCTTTTCAAGAAGCCATAAAACGTATACCAAAATTGACCATATACTAGTCATAAAGCACACTTCGACAAATTTCAAAGGATCGGAATCATTCACAATATATTCTCTCATCACAGTGAAATTAAGCTGGAAATCAGTAACAAGAAGATAACAGAAAAACCACAAAACATGAATATTCATGTCAAATATACTAAATAACAAAGATAAAAAATCAAGTCAGTCTAAGTCAAGTTTATCACCAAGGTCAGGTCAGGTTGGATTTGAACCCAAATGTGTTATGAAGAACAATCTTTTGGAGAGCCAGGGTATCAGTGTGAGGGTGGCTTAAAACAGAGGTCGACAAACTCTTTTTCTGTAAAGAGCAAGATACTAAATATCGTAAACTGTGGGCCACATATAGTCTCTGTTGCATATCCTTCTTTATTTGTTTTATAACTCCTCAGGAACGTAAAAAGCATTCTTAGCTCTTGGAGTCATACAAAACAGGTACCAAGCTACATTTCATCTATGGGTCATGGTTTGACAACTCCTGTAAAACATTTTCAGACATGCAAGACCTCAAAAATGTGCCTCCCATTCACCATATCTCAGGAACCTACTGTAGGATGTGCTCTACCAAAATGTAAGTGCAGACCAAGAAAGAGAAACAAAGGGGTCTGGCAAAGAAGAGAACCAAAAAAGACAGAGATGGAGGGAAAGTAAATATCCATAATGATGACAGTTAATCTCAGCATGACAGCATTGTCCTGAACAAAGACTCCAGGACTGATGTCACCAAGAAGTTTAAATTAATATAATATGTAGATAGGTCTGGACATACTGAGAGGAAATTCAGGCACCTGGAGGAGAATCTGGAGATCAAATACATAGAAAATGATAAGTATACAGAAAGCTTAGCAAATAAACAATAAAAAATAAGTAGCAATCCACAGAAAAGAAAAAGTTGTGCAAGAAAGGAAAAGTAATCATAGTATACTATGGCTCAGTTGGAAATAGCATTTACATGGTCATAATAATGTAAGCCCTGATACTAATGTAACCAAAATGATGTACTTATTGGGAAGATGAAAGATGGCAGGAAGTGTGAATGAACTGAGTAGTGGGAGGTGGCAGAGCCAAAGGAAACTACATCTTTATCATTCACAGTGGGACATCATTAGACAATGGCTAGGATGAAAATACCAAGAAACAGTGGTATAAGCATGTTAGTTAGAAATAGAGACAAATAAAAAGTAAATAAAATCAATAAATACATCTTTCAAAAAAGATTGAAAGTGATTCATTCTAGGGAGCAGAAAATAGAGTCTGGGGGTGGGATGAAGCGGGGTAGGCAAGGATTTCTTGTTTTGCCTTTGTCAAATTATTTTTAA
>NW_022315936.1:0-2579 GCF_002776525.5 Piliocolobus tephrosceles
GCTATTGATTTCGCTGCTTTTTCTTTATCCCATAGCAAATATCAAAATGATCGAGAATCTTTCCACAATTTCCTATCTCTACATCTGAACACCTATTTGTATCTGAGAACATAGTCTTTCTTTTTGTAACTGCAAATAAACTCTGTGACCGACCTATGGTCGCCTGATGCATTTATGTGTCTACTGAACCCCATCTTCTCTCTCTTATTCATGGATTTTGTTCCAGTGATTTTCTTTATTATTATTATTATTATACTTTAAGTTCTATGGTACATGTGCATAATGTGCAGGTTTGTTACGTATGTATACTTGTGCCATGTTGGTGTGCTACACCCATCAACTCGTCAACTCATCAGCACCCATCAACTCGTCTTTTATATCAGGTATAACTCCCAATGCAATCTCTCCCCCGTTCCCCTCCCCATGATAGGCCCCAGTGTGTGATGTTCCCCTTCCCAAGTCCAAGTGAGCTCATTGTTCAGTTCCCACCTATGAGTGAGAACATGCGGTGTTTGGTTTTCTGTTCCTGTGTTAGTTTGCTGAGAATGATGGTTTCCAGCTGCATCCATGTCCCTACAAAGGACACAATCTCATCCTTTTTTATGGCTGCATAGTATTCCATGGTGTATATGTGCCACATTTTCTTAATCCAGTCTGTCACTGATGTACATTGGGGTTGATTCCAAGTCTTTGCTATTGTGAATAGTGCCGCAAAGAACATACGTGTGCATGTGTCTTTATAGCAGCATGATTTTCTTTGATTTATTTTGTTTCATAGTATTGACCTCCCTCTGAATAAACAAACATGCTATTATTTCTCCTATTTAAAAAATCTTGCTAAACCTTTCTCATTAATTCTCTTTTTCTGCTCCTCTCTCCAGAAAGAAAAGTAATTGTCAAAAGTGGTGATAGTATGGTCTTTACTCGTTTTCTCCTTTTTTTCTTTGCACATCAACACTCCGATTAAGTGATTTTCCACCAATCTGCTAATTTTTTGCCATTGATCAATACCAATTCTCTCTCTGCTAAGTAATCAGCAATATTTATTACAGGAGTACTTATTCTTTTTCATAAAGTACTTTCTTCATTGAACTTTATTCACACTTTATTCTCCTAATTTAATTTTTACTTCACTTGCTTCTTCACCTTAGTCTATATTTTTCTCATCATCTTCCAGATTCTCTTAATAAAACGTGGAGTTTTCTGCAGCTCACGGCTTGGAGTCCACCCTTACGCCTCACTTTCTTTTTTATCTGCTATCTAAATGTCCTTTACATGCTAATGGATTACAATATATTATTTTTCATCCTGGAATTCTTTGCAGTGCCCAGATGCATACAGCCAACTGCAATGGACTGAATGCCTATGTCCCCCTAAAATTCATATGCTGAAATCCAAAACATGTGATGGTATTAGGAGAAGGGGCCTTTGGGAAGTGATTAGGTCATGAAGGCATTCTTTCTGTATGGGATAATGCCCTTATAAAAGAGACAACAGAAAAATATCTTACCTTTTTAGCCATGTGAGGTTACAGTGAAAAAAATGGCCGTCTGTGAGGAAACAGGCCCTCAGCAGAACCAAATCTCCTGGTGCCTTGATCTTAAATTTCCCAGCCTCTAGAAGGGCGAGCAATATATTTATGTTGTTTATAAGTACCTGTTCTGTGGTATTTTGTTATAGCAACCTGAATAGACTAAGCCCCCCAACTTTCCTTAAAACATTGTTATTTGACCATGAACAATACTAGACGATACCACAACATGGAAAAATGTATTTGAAAGCAAAATTTTAATTTCATGTGACATATGCTATAAAGAGCTAAGAAAATTTAAGAACTAGTTGTTTTCTTTTTTTTTTTGTTTTTGTTTTTAAACAAAATAAGATCCACTGTGTTGGAGACTCGATATTATGTGCTTGTCAAACGATTCTCTTTTATAAATGAGGATATAATCGGATATAACCTAGTGTGTTCATGGTCATCAAATGATTTGCATGAAAAGTTACGTTTTATTTGTGGTTTTTAAAACATCAGGGACCATAAACTGGACTGGTTTACTCAGCTCTTCATTTTTTTGTTGTTGTTCTTGGTTATAATAATTGTGAATTATGGAAAATCACATTGACTAGCAGGATAAACTCTATATGCATTTTATTTCCCAAGGAATTGTATTAACTTTATTTTTGCTAAAGGTTGTATATTAAATCAATGTCATGTTTTTATACTACTTCTTGAGTAGGAAATTCAGATTTTAAATTGTATTTTTCTTCCAAAATGAAGAGCAGTGCTTAGTTAAATAAAAAATTGATATGTTTAAAAAATTATTATTTGAATATAAATAGCTACATCATTCAGAGCATGCCAAATTGAACCTCTGACATTTTTCATTCAATCTGCAAATTTCTGTTTAAATCCTCAGTATATGGAAATTTGATTGTTACAGTGGCTCAGGTCATGAACTTGTGAAGTTATTTCTGATTCCTCTTTTTCTCTCTCACCTCACATTTACTTTAAAAAATATCCAAATTCTGACAACATCTTACTACATACACCAACACAACCCTAAACCAAGCCACCTTGA
>NW_022315937.1:0-2579 GCF_002776525.5 Piliocolobus tephrosceles
TCAAGGTGGCTTGGTTTAGGGTTGTGTTGGTGTATGTAGTAAGATGTTGTCAGAATTTGGATATTTTTTAAAGTAAATGTGAGGTGAGAGAGAAAAAGAGGAATCAGAAATAACTTCACAAGTTCATGACCTGAGCCACTGTAACAATCAAATTTCCATATACTGAGGATTTAAACAGAAATTTGCAGATTGAATGAAAAATGTCAGAGGTTCAATTTGGCATGCTCTGAATGATGTAGCTATTTATATTCAAATAATAATTTTTTAAACATATCAATTTTTTATTTAACTAAGCACTGCTCTTCATTTTGGAAGAAAAATACAATTTAAAATCTGAATTTCCTACTCAAGAAGTAGTATAAAAACATGACATTGATTTAATATACAACCTTTAGCAAAAATAAAGTTAATACAATTCCTTGGGAAATAAAATGCATATAGAGTTTATCCTGCTAGTCAATGTGATTTTCCATAATTCACAATTATTATAACCAAGAACAACAACAAAAAAATGAAGAGCTGAGTAAACCAGTCCAGTTTATGGTCCCTGATGTTTTAAAAACCACAAATAAAACGTAACTTTTCATGCAAATCATTTGATGACCATGAACACACTAGGTTATATCCGATTATATCCTCATTTATAAAAGAGAATCGTTTGACAAGCACATAATATCGAGTCTCCAACACAGTGGATCTTATTTTGTTTAAAAACAAAAACAAAAAAAAAAAGAAAACAACTAGTTCTTAAATTTTCTTAGCTCTTTATAGCATATGTCACATGAAATTAAAATTTTGCTTTCAAATACATTTTTCCATGTTGTGGTATCGTCTAGTATTGTTCATGGTCAAATAACAATGTTTTAAGGAAAGTTGGGGGGCTTAGTCTATTCAGGTTGCTATAACAAAATACCACAGAACAGGTACTTATAAACAACATAAATATATTGCTCGCCCTTCTAGAGGCTGGGAAATTTAAGATCAAGGCACCAGGAGATTTGGTTCTGCTGAGGGCCTGTTTCCTCACAGACGGCCATTTTTTTCACTGTAACCTCACATGGCTAAAAAGGTAAGATATTTTTCTGTTGTCTCTTTTATAAGGGCATTATCCCATACAGAAAGAATGCCTTCATGACCTAATCACTTCCCAAAGGCCCCTTCTCCTAATACCATCACATGTTTTGGATTTCAGCATATGAATTTTAGGGGGACATAGGCATTCAGTCCATTGCAGTTGGCTGTATGCATCTGGGCACTGCAAAGAATTCCAGGATGAAAAATAATATATTGTAATCCATTAGCATGTAAAGGACATTTAGATAGCAGATAAAAAAGAAAGTGAGGCGTAAGGGTGGACTCCAAGCCGTGAGCTGCAGAAAACTCCACGTTTTATTAAGAGAATCTGGAAGATGATGAGAAAAATATAGACTAAGGTGAAGAAGCAAGTGAAGTAAAAATTAAATTAGGAGAATAAAGTGTGAATAAAGTTCAATGAAGAAAGTACTTTATGAAAAAGAATAAGTACTCCTGTAATAAATATTGCTGATTACTTAGCAGAGAGAGAATTGGTATTGATCAATGGCAAAAAATTAGCAGATTGGTGGAAAATCACTTAATCGGAGTGTTGATGTGCAAAGAAAAAAAGGAGAAAACGAGTAAAGACCATACTATCACCACTTTTGACAATTACTTTTCTTTCTGGAGAGAGGAGCAGAAAAAGAGAATTAATGAGAAAGGTTTAGCAAGATTTTTTAAATAGGAGAAATAATAGCATGTTTGTTTATTCAGAGGGAGGTCAATACTATGAAACAAAATAAATCAAAGAAAATCATGCTGCTATAAAGACACATGCACACGTATGTTCTTTGCGGCACTATTCACAATAGCAAAGACTTGGAATCAACCCCAATGTACATCAGTGACAGACTGGATTAAGAAAATGTGGCACATATACACCATGGAATACTATGCAGCCATAAAAAAGGATGAGATTGTGTCCTTTGTAGGGACATGGATGCAGCTGGAAACCATCATTCTCAGCAAACTAACACAGGAACAGAAAACCAAACACCGCATGTTCTCACTCATAGGTGGGAACTGAACAATGAGCTCACTTGGACTTGGGAAGGGGAACATCACACACTGGGGCCTATCATGGGGAGGGGAACGGGGGAGAGATTGCATTGGGAGTTATACCTGATATAAAAGACGAGTTGATGGGTGCTGATGAGTTGACGAGTTGATGGGTGTAGCACACCAACATGGCACAAGTATACATACGTAACAAACCTGCACATTATGCACATGTACCATAGAACTTAAAGTATAATAATAATAATAATAAAGAAAATCACTGGAACAAAATCCATGAATAAGAGAGAGAAGATGGGGTTCAGTAGACACATAAATGCATCAGGCGACCATAGGTCGGTCACAGAGTTTATTTGCAGTTACAAAAAGAAAGACTATGTTCTCAGATACAAATAGGTGTTCAGATGTAGAGATAGGAAATTGTGGAAAGATTCTCGATCATTTTGATATTTGCTATGGGATAAAGAAAAAGCAGCGAAATCAATAGC
>NW_022315938.1:0-2641 GCF_002776525.5 Piliocolobus tephrosceles
CTGCTTTTTCTTTATCCCATAGCAAATATCAAAACAATCGAGAATCTTTCCACAATTTCCTATCTCTGTATCTGAACACCTATTTGTATCTGAGAACATATTCTTTCTTTTTGTAACTGCAGATAAACTCTGTGACCGACCTATGGTCGCCTGATGCATTTATGTGTCTACTGAATCCCATCTTCTCTCTCTTATTGATGGATTTTGTTCCAGTGATTTTCTTTTTTTTTTTTTTTTTTTAATTATTATACTTTAAGTTCTAGGGTACATGTGCATAATGTGCGGGTTTGTTACCTATGTATACTTATGCCATGTTGGTGTGCTGCACCCATCAACTCGTCAGCACCCATCATCTTGTCCTTTACATCAGGTATAACTCCCGGTGCAATCTCTCCCGCCTCCCCACTCCCCATAATAGGCCCCAGTGTGTGATGTTCCCCTTCCCGAGTCCAAGTGATCTCATTGTTCAGTTCCCATCTATGAGTGAGAACATGCGGTGTTTGGTTTTCTGTTCTTGCGACAGATTGCTGAGAATGATGGTTTCCAGCTGCATCCATGTCCTTATAAAGGACACAAACTCATCCTTTTTTATGGCTACATTAGTATTCCATGGCATATATGTGCCACATTTTCTTCATCCAGTCTGTCACTGATGGACATTTGGGTTGATTCCAAGTCTTTGCTATTGTGAATAGTGCCGCAGTGAACATACGTGTGCATGTGTCTTTACAGCAGCATGATTTTCTTTGATTTATTTTGTTTCATGGTATTGACCTCCCCCTGAATAAACAAGCATGCTATTATTTCTCCTATTAAAAAAAAGTCTTGCTAAACCTTTCTCATTAATTCTCTTTTTCTGCTCCTCTCCCCAGAAAGAAAAGTAATTGTCAAAAGTGGTGATAGTATGATCTTTACTCATTTTCTCTTTTTTTTTCTTTGCATATCAGCACTCCAATTAGATGATTTTCCACCAATCTGCTAATTTTTTGCCATTGATGAATACCAATTCTCTCTCTACTAAGTAATCAGCAATATTTATTAGAGGAATACTTATTCTTTTTCATAAAGTACTTTCTTCATTGAACTTTATTCACACTTTATTCTCCTAATTTAATTTTTACTTCACTTGCTTCTTCACCTTAGTCTATATTTTTCTCATCATCTTCCAGATTCTCTTAATAAAACGTGGAGTTTTCTGCAGCTCAAGGCTTAGAGTCCACCCTTACACCTCACTTTCTTTTTTATCTGCTATCTAAATGTCCTTTACATGCTAATAGATTACAATATATTTTTTTCATCCTGGAATTCTTTGCAATGTCCAGATGCATACAACCAACTGCAATGGACTGAATGCCTATGTCCCCCTAAAATTCATATGCTGAAATCCGAAACATGTGATGGTATTAGGAGAAGGGGCCTTTGGGAAGTGATTGGGTCATGAAGGCATTCTTTCTATATGGGATAATGCCCTGATAAAAGAGACAACAGAAAAATACCTTACCTTTTTAGCCATGTGAGGTTCCAGTGAAAAAATGGCTGTCTGTGAGGAAACAGGCCCTCAGCAGAACCAAATCTACTGGTGCCTTGATCTTAAATTTCCCAGCCTCTAGAAGGGTGAGCAATATATTTATGTTGTTTATAAGTACCTGCTCTGTGGTATTTTGTTATAGCAACTTGAATAGACTAAGCCCCCAACTTTCCTTAAAACATTGTTATTTGACCATGAACAATACTAGACGATACCACGACAACATGGAGAAATGTATTTGAAAGCAAAATTTTAATTTCATGTGACATATACTATAAAGAGCTAAGAAAATTTAAGAACTACTTGTTTTATTTTTGTGTTTGTTTTTGTTTTTTAAACAAAATAGGATCCACTGTGTTGGAGACTCGATATTATATGCTTGTCAAATGATTCTCTTTTATAAATGAGGATACAATCTAGTGTGCTCATGGTCATCAAATGATTTGCATGAAAAGTTACATTTTATTTGTGGTTTTTAAAACATCAGGGTAACCATAAACTGGGCTGGTTTACTCAGCTCTTCATTTTTTTTGTTGTTGTTTTTCTTGGTTATAATAATTGTGAGTTATGGAAAATCACATTGACTAGCAGGATAAACTCTATATGTATTTTATTTCCCAAGGAATTGTATTAACTTTATTTTTGCTGAAGGTTGTATATTAAATCAATGTCATGTTTTTATACTACTTCTTGAGTAGGAAATTCACATTTTAAATTGTATTTTTCTCCAAAATGAAAAGCAGTGCTTAGTTAAATAAAAGATTGATGATATGTTTCAAAAATTATTATTTGAATATAAATAGCTACATCATTCAGAGCATGGCAAATTGAACCCCTGACATTTTTCATTCAATCTGCAAATTTCTGTTTTAATCCTCAGTATATGGCAATTTGATTGTTACAGTGGCTCAGGTCATGAACTTGTGAAGTTATTTCTGATTCCTCTTTTTCTCTCTCACCTCACATTTACTTTCAAAAATATCCAAATTCTGACAACATCTTACTACATACACCAACACAACCCTAATCCAAGCCACCTTGATCTCCTTGATTATTGCAATAGAAGTGTAATTGATCATCTTGTCCCAAAGAGTATTCTCAACACTACAGCCA
>NW_022315939.1:0-2641 GCF_002776525.5 Piliocolobus tephrosceles
TGGCTGTAGTGTTGAGAATACTCTTTGGGACAAGATGATCAATTACACTTCTATTGCAATAATCAAGGAGATCAAGGTGGCTTGGATTAGGGTTGTGTTGGTGTATGTAGTAAGATGTTGTCAGAATTTGGATATTTTTGAAAGTAAATGTGAGGTGAGAGAGAAAAAGAGGAATCAGAAATAACTTCACAAGTTCATGACCTGAGCCACTGTAACAATCAAATTGCCATATACTGAGGATTAAAACAGAAATTTGCAGATTGAATGAAAAATGTCAGGGGTTCAATTTGCCATGCTCTGAATGATGTAGCTATTTATATTCAAATAATAATTTTTGAAACATATCATCAATCTTTTATTTAACTAAGCACTGCTTTTCATTTTGGAGAAAAATACAATTTAAAATGTGAATTTCCTACTCAAGAAGTAGTATAAAAACATGACATTGATTTAATATACAACCTTCAGCAAAAATAAAGTTAATACAATTCCTTGGGAAATAAAATACATATAGAGTTTATCCTGCTAGTCAATGTGATTTTCCATAACTCACAATTATTATAACCAAGAAAAACAACAACAAAAAAAATGAAGAGCTGAGTAAACCAGCCCAGTTTATGGTTACCCTGATGTTTTAAAAACCACAAATAAAATGTAACTTTTCATGCAAATCATTTGATGACCATGAGCACACTAGATTGTATCCTCATTTATAAAAGAGAATCATTTGACAAGCATATAATATCGAGTCTCCAACACAGTGGATCCTATTTTGTTTAAAAAACAAAAACAAACACAAAAATAAAACAAGTAGTTCTTAAATTTTCTTAGCTCTTTATAGTATATGTCACATGAAATTAAAATTTTGCTTTCAAATACATTTCTCCATGTTGTCGTGGTATCGTCTAGTATTGTTCATGGTCAAATAACAATGTTTTAAGGAAAGTTGGGGGCTTAGTCTATTCAAGTTGCTATAACAAAATACCACAGAGCAGGTACTTATAAACAACATAAATATATTGCTCACCCTTCTAGAGGCTGGGAAATTTAAGATCAAGGCACCAGTAGATTTGGTTCTGCTGAGGGCCTGTTTCCTCACAGACAGCCATTTTTTCACTGGAACCTCACATGGCTAAAAAGGTAAGGTATTTTTCTGTTGTCTCTTTTATCAGGGCATTATCCCATATAGAAAGAATGCCTTCATGACCCAATCACTTCCCAAAGGCCCCTTCTCCTAATACCATCACATGTTTCGGATTTCAGCATATGAATTTTAGGGGGACATAGGCATTCAGTCCATTGCAGTTGGTTGTATGCATCTGGACATTGCAAAGAATTCCAGGATGAAAAAAATATATTGTAATCTATTAGCATGTAAAGGACATTTAGATAGCAGATAAAAAAGAAAGTGAGGTGTAAGGGTGGACTCTAAGCCTTGAGCTGCAGAAAACTCCACGTTTTATTAAGAGAATCTGGAAGATGATGAGAAAAATATAGACTAAGGTGAAGAAGCAAGTGAAGTAAAAATTAAATTAGGAGAATAAAGTGTGAATAAAGTTCAATGAAGAAAGTACTTTATGAAAAAGAATAAGTATTCCTCTAATAAATATTGCTGATTACTTAGTAGAGAGAGAATTGGTATTCATCAATGGCAAAAAATTAGCAGATTGGTGGAAAATCATCTAATTGGAGTGCTGATATGCAAAGAAAAAAAAAGAGAAAATGAGTAAAGATCATACTATCACCACTTTTGACAATTACTTTTCTTTCTGGGGAGAGGAGCAGAAAAAGAGAATTAATGAGAAAGGTTTAGCAAGACTTTTTTTTAATAGGAGAAATAATAGCATGCTTGTTTATTCAGGGGGAGGTCAATACCATGAAACAAAATAAATCAAAGAAAATCATGCTGCTGTAAAGACACATGCACACGTATGTTCACTGCGGCACTATTCACAATAGCAAAGACTTGGAATCAACCCAAATGTCCATCAGTGACAGACTGGATGAAGAAAATGTGGCACATATATGCCATGGAATACTAATGTAGCCATAAAAAAGGATGAGTTTGTGTCCTTTATAAGGACATGGATGCAGCTGGAAACCATCATTCTCAGCAATCTGTCGCAAGAACAGAAAACCAAACACCGCATGTTCTCACTCATAGATGGGAACTGAACAATGAGATCACTTGGACTCGGGAAGGGGAACATCACACACTGGGGCCTATTATGGGGAGTGGGGAGGCGGGAGAGATTGCACCGGGAGTTATACCTGATGTAAAGGACAAGATGATGGGTGCTGACGAGTTGATGGGTGCAGCACACCAACATGGCATAAGTATACATAGGTAACAAACCCGCACATTATGCACATGTACCCTAGAACTTAAAGTATAATAATTAAAAAAAAAAAAAAAAAAAGAAAATCACTGGAACAAAATCCATCAATAAGAGAGAGAAGATGGGATTCAGTAGACACATAAATGCATCAGGCGACCATAGGTCGGTCACAGAGTTTATCTGCAGTTACAAAAAGAAAGAATATGTTCTCAGATACAAATAGGTGTTCAGATACAGAGATAGGAAATTGTGGAAAGATTCTCGATTGTTTTGATATTTGCTATGGGATAAAGAAAAAGCAG
>NW_022315940.1:0-4211 GCF_002776525.5 Piliocolobus tephrosceles
TTGTGATCTGAGGATATTTCCTTTGTCACTGTAAGCTTCAATGCGACCCAAAATATCCCTTCTCAGATTCCCCCAAAACAGTGCTACCAAACTGCTCCATGAAAAGAATGGTGTAACTCTGAGATGAGTTCAGACATCACAAAGCTGTTTCTCAGAAAGTTTCTTTCTAGTTTTTATATGCAAATATTTCCTTAAAACCATAGGCTTCAATGTGTTCCCTAATATCCCTTCTCAGACACCGCAAAAACAGTGATGCCAGTGTTCCCTCAACAGAAACCTTTAGCACTGTTAGATGAATGCACACATCACAAAGGAGTTTCTCAGAATGTTTCTCTCCAGTTTTTACCTGAAGATATTTCCCTTTTTGCCATTGGACTCTTTGCACTCCAGAATATCCCTTTGCAGATTACACAAAAGCAGTGTTATCAAACTGCTCAATGAAAAGAAATATGTAACTCTGTGAGATGAATTCACCCATCACAAATCAGTTTCTCAGAAAACTTCTTTCTAGTTTAAATCTGATGGTATTTCCTTTTTCATCATAGGTTTCAATGTGCTCAAATATCCCTCCTCTCAGATTCCACAAAAACAGTGACACAGAACTGCTCAATCAACAAAAGTTTAAACACTTTGAGATGAATACACACATCAAAAAACCGTTTCTTGAAAAGTTTGTCTCTAGTATTTATCTGAATTTATTTCCTTTTCACTGTAGGCCTTCAAGAGTTTCTGAATATGTCTTTGCAGAGTCCATAAAAACAGTGCTATTAAACTGCTCAAAGAAAAAAAGTTGTAAGTCTGTGTGATAAGTTAAGCCATCACAAAGAAATTTCTCAGAAACCTTCCTTCTAGTTTTTATCTCAGGCTATTTCCTTTTCCATCATTGGCTATCATGTGCTCCCAAATATTCCTTCTCAGACAGCACAAAAACAGTGATGCCAAAGTACTCTCTCAACAGAAAGTTTTACCTCTATGAGATGAATGCACACATCACAAAAGAGTTATCAGAAACGTTCTCTCCAGTTTTCACCTGAAGATAATTCCTTTTTCAACATTGGTCTCCATCCACTCCCAAATATCCCTTGGAATATTCCACAAAAGCAGTGTTAACAAATTGCTCAATGAAAAGAAAGATTTAACTCTGCGAGAAGAATTCACCCATCACAAAATAATCTACCAGAAATCTTCTTTCTAGTTTTTATCTGTGCATATTTACTAATCCACTATCAGACTCAATGCACTCCCAACTATCCCTTCTCAGACACCACAAAAACAGGGATGCCAAATTGCTCAATCAACAAAATGATTTATCTCTAGGAGATGAATGCACACATCACAAAACAGTTTCTCAAAAACCTTCTCCCCACTTTTTATTTGAAGATATTTCCTTTTTCACCATATTCCTCTATGAGCTCCCAAAAATCCCTGTGCAGATTGCCCAAAAACAGTGATACCAAAATGCACAATGAAAAGAAAGATGGAACTCTGTGAGATGAATTTACTCATCACAAAGCAGTTTCTCAGAAAGCTTCTTTATAGTTTTTCTCTAAGGATATTTCCTTTTTCACCATAGGCCTCAAGGTGCTCCCAACTATCCCTTTGCAGATATCAGGAAAACAGTGCTAGCAAGTTGTTCCATGAAAAGAAAGGTGTAACTATGTGAGATGAATTCACACTTCACAAATAACTTTCTCGGAAAGCTTCTTTCTATCTTTTATCTGAGGATATTTCTTTGTCACCATAAGTTTCAATGTGAACCAAAATATCCCTTCTTAGATTCCCCAAAAACAGTGCTACCAAACTGAACCATAAAAAGAATCGTGTAACTGTTTTAGATGAATTAACACATCACAAAGCGGTTTCTCAGAAAACTTCTTTCTAGTTTTAATATGAGGATACTTGCTTTTTCACCATAAGCTTCAAAGCATCTCGAAATAGCCCATTGCAGATTCCAAGAAAACAGGGTTAGCAAGCTGTTCTGTGAAAAGAAAGGTGTAACTCTGTGTGATGAATTCACATATCACAAAGCAGTTTCTCAGAAATAATCTTTCTAGTGTTTATCTGAGGATATTTCGTTTTTCACCATTGGCTTAAAAGCGCTCAAAATATCCCTTTGCAGATTCCACAAAAACAGAGTTTGCCAACTGTTTCATGAAAAGAAAGATGTACCTCTGTGAGTAGACTTCACACATCACAAAGAACTTTCTCAGAAAGCTTCTTTCTATTTTTTATCTGAGGATATTTTCTTTGTCACCCTAGGCTTCAATGCAATCCAAAGTATCCCTTCTCAGATTCCCCAAAAACAGTGCTACCAAACTGCTCCATGAAAGGAATGGTGTAACTCTGTGAGATTAATTCACACCTCACAAAACTGTTTGTCAGAAAACTTCTTTCTAGTTTTTATCTGAGGATATTTCCTTTGTCACCATATGCTTCAATGTTCTCCAAAATACGCTATTACAGATTCCACAAAAACAGTGTTAGAAAAATGCCGAATGAAAAGAACAATGTAACTCTGTGAGATGAATTCACATACCACCAACCAGTTTCTCAGAAAGATTCTTTCTCGTTTTTATCTGAGGATATTTCTTTATTCACTGTATGCCTCAGTGCACTCTCATATATTCATTTGCATATTCCTCGAAAACAGTGGTAGCAAACTGCTCAAAGACAAGTAAGGTGTATCTCTGTGAGGTAAATTCACACATCACAAATAACTTCCTCAGAAAGCTTCGTTCTAGTTATTATTTGAAGATATTTCCTTTTCCAACATAGGTTTCATGTGCTCTCAAATATCCCTTCTCAGACATCACAAAAACAGTGATGCTGAAGTGCTCCCTCAACAGAAACGTTTAGCTCTATTAGATGAATGCACACATCACAAAGTAGTTTCTCAGAAACCTTCTCTCCTGTTTTTGCCTGAAGATACTTCCTTTTTCACCATTGGACTCTAGGCACTCCCGAATATTCCTTTGCAGATTCCATACAAACAGTGTTACCAAACTGCTCAGGAAAACAAAGGTGTAACTCAGTGAGATGAATTCACAAGTCACAAAACAGTTCCTCAGAAAGTTTCTTTCTAGTTTTTGTCTGAGGATATTTCCTTTTTCACCATCGGCCTCAATGAGCTCACAAATATTCCTTTTCAGATTCCAAAAAATAGTGTTAGCAAATTGTTCCATGAAAAGAAAAGTGTAAATCTGTGAGGTGAATTCACACATCACAAATCAGTTTCTCAAAAAGCTTCTGTTTGGTTTTTTTCTGAGGATATTTCCTTTGTCACCATAGGCTTCAATGCACTCCCAAATATCCTATTGCAGATTACCCAAAAACAGTGCTACCATGCTGCGCCATGAAAAGAATACTGTAACTCTCTGAAATGAATTCACACACCACAAAGCTGTTTCTCAGTAAGCTTCTTACTAGTTTTTGTCTGAGGATATTTCCTTTTTCACCATATTCCCCTATGCGCTCCTCAATATTCCATTGCAGATTCCACGAAAAAAGTGTTAGCAAACTTCTCAAAGAAAAAAATGGTGTAAATTGGTGAGATGAATTCATGCATGGCAAAGTAATTTCACAGAAAGCTTCCTTTTGGGTTTTGTCTGAGGATAATTTCTCTGTCACCATAGGCTTCAATGCGATCCAAAGTATCCCTTATCAGATTCCCCAGAAACGGTGTGACCACACTGCTCCATGAAAAGAATCATGTAACTCTGTGAGATGAATTCACAAATCACAAAGAAATTTCTCAGAAAGGGTATTTCTAGTTTTT
This sequence comes from Piliocolobus tephrosceles, assembly GCF_002776525.5. Lineage (NCBI taxonomy): Eukaryota > Metazoa > Chordata > Mammalia > Primates > Cercopithecidae > Piliocolobus > Piliocolobus tephrosceles. Next base: position 3,776 of record NW_022315940.1, read on the forward strand.
ATCTGAAAATATTTCCTTTTTCACCATAGGTCTCAAAGTGCTCAAAAATATTCCTTTGCAGATTCCATGAAAACAGTGTTACCAAAGTGTTCCATGAAAAGAAAGGTGTAATGCTGTGAGGTGAACTCATACATCAAAAAGAACTTTCTGAGAAATCTTCTTTCTTGTTTTTATCTGAAGATATGTCCTTTGTCACAATAGGCTTCAATTCGATGTAAATTAACACTTTTGAGATTTCCAAAAAATAATGCTACCGTACTGTTCCAATAAAAGTATCGTCACTCTGTGAGATGAATTCACAAATCACAAAGCAGTTTCTCAGAAAGCTTCTTTCCAGTTTTTGCCTGAGGATATTTCCTTTGTCACAGTAGGCTTCAATGCAACCTCAAATATCCTATTGCTGATTCCACGAAAACATTGTTAGCAAACAGCTCCA
>NW_022315941.1:0-4211 GCF_002776525.5 Piliocolobus tephrosceles
TGGAGCTGTTTGCTAACAATGTTTTCGTGGAATCAGCAATAGGATATTTGAGGTTGCATTGAAGCCTACTGTGACAAAGGAAATATCCTCAGGCAAAAACTGGAAAGAAGCTTTCTGAGAAACTGCTTTGTGATTTGTGAATTCATCTCACAGAGTGACGATACTTTTATTGGAACAGTACGGTAGCATTATTTTTTGGAAATCTCAAAAGTGTTAATTTACATCGAATTGAAGCCTATTGTGACAAAGGACATATCTTCAGATAAAAACAAGAAAGAAGATTTCTCAGAAAGTTCTTTTTGATGTATGAGTTCACCTCACAGCATTACACCTTTCTTTTCATGGAACACTTTGGTAACACTGTTTTCATGGAATCTGCAAAGGAATATTTTTGAGCACTTTGAGACCTATGGTGAAAAAGGAAATATTTTCAGATAAAAACTAGAAATACCCTTTCTGAGAAATTTCTTTGTGATTTGTGAATTCATCTCACAGAGTTACATGATTCTTTTCATGGAGCAGTGTGGTCACACCGTTTCTGGGGAATCTGATAAGGGATACTTTGGATCGCATTGAAGCCTATGGTGACAGAGAAATTATCCTCAGACAAAACCCAAAAGGAAGCTTTCTGTGAAATTACTTTGCCATGCATGAATTCATCTCACCAATTTACACCATTTTTTTCTTTGAGAAGTTTGCTAACACTTTTTTCGTGGAATCTGCAATGGAATATTGAGGAGCGCATAGGGGAATATGGTGAAAAAGGAAATATCCTCAGACAAAAACTAGTAAGAAGCTTACTGAGAAACAGCTTTGTGGTGTGTGAATTCATTTCAGAGAGTTACAGTATTCTTTTCATGGCGCAGCATGGTAGCACTGTTTTTGGGTAATCTGCAATAGGATATTTGGGAGTGCATTGAAGCCTATGGTGACAAAGGAAATATCCTCAGAAAAAAACCAAACAGAAGCTTTTTGAGAAACTGATTTGTGATGTGTGAATTCACCTCACAGATTTACACTTTTCTTTTCATGGAACAATTTGCTAACACTATTTTTTGGAATCTGAAAAGGAATATTTGTGAGCTCATTGAGGCCGATGGTGAAAAAGGAAATATCCTCAGACAAAAACTAGAAAGAAACTTTCTGAGGAACTGTTTTGTGACTTGTGAATTCATCTCACTGAGTTACACCTTTGTTTTCCTGAGCAGTTTGGTAACACTGTTTGTATGGAATCTGCAAAGGAATATTCGGGAGTGCCTAGAGTCCAATGGTGAAAAAGGAAGTATCTTCAGGCAAAAACAGGAGAGAAGGTTTCTGAGAAACTACTTTGTGATGTGTGCATTCATCTAATAGAGCTAAACGTTTCTGTTGAGGGAGCACTTCAGCATCACTGTTTTTGTGATGTCTGAGAAGGGATATTTGAGAGCACATGAAACCTATGTTGGAAAAGGAAATATCTTCAAATAATAACTAGAACGAAGCTTTCTGAGGAAGTTATTTGTGATGTGTGAATTTACCTCACAGAGATACACCTTACTTGTCTTTGAGCAGTTTGCTACCACTGTTTTCGAGGAATATGCAAATGAATATATGAGAGTGCACTGAGGCATACAGTGAATAAAGAAATATCCTCAGATAAAAACGAGAAAGAATCTTTCTGAGAAACTGGTTGGTGGTATGTGAATTCATCTCACAGAGTTACATTGTTCTTTTCATTCGGCATTTTTCTAACACTGTTTTTGTGGAATCTGTAATAGCGTATTTTGGAGAACATTGAAGCATATGGTGACAAAGGAAATATCCTCAGATAAAAACTAGAAAGAAGTTTTCTGACAAACAGTTTTGTGAGGTGTGAATTAATCTCACAGAGTTACACCATTCCTTTCATGGAGCAGTTTGGTAGCACTGTTTTTGGGGAATCTGAGAAGGGATACTTTGGATTGCATTGAAGCCTAGGGTGACAAAGAAAATATCCTCAGATAAAAAATAGAAAGAAGCTTTCTGAGAAAGTTCTTTGTGATGTGTGAAGTCTACTCACAGAGGTACATCTTTCTTTTCATGAAACAGTTGGCAAACTCTGTTTTTGTGGAATCTGCAAAGGGATATTTTGAGCGCTTTTAAGCCAATGGTGAAAAACGAAATATCCTCAGATAAACACTAGAAAGATTATTTCTGAGAAACTGCTTTGTGATATGTGAATTCATCACACAGAGTTACACCTTTCTTTTCACAGAACAGCTTGCTAACCCTGTTTTCTTGGAATCTGCAATGGGCTATTTCGAGATGCTTTGAAGCTTATGGTGAAAAAGCAAGTATCCTCATATTAAAACTAGAAAGAAGTTTTCTGAGAAACCGCTTTGTGATGTGTTAATTCATCTAAAACAGTTACACGATTCTTTTTATGGTTCAGTTTGGTAGCACTGTTTTTGGGGAATCTAAGAAGGGATATTTTGGTTCACATTGAAACTTATGGTGACAAAGAAATATCCTCAGATAAAAGATAGAAAGAAGCTTTCCGAGAAAGTTATTTGTGAAGTGTGAATTCATCTCACATAGTTACACCTTTCTTTTCATGGAACAACTTGCTAGCACTGTTTTCCTGATATCTGCAAAGGGATAGTTGGGAGCACCTTGAGGCCTATGGTGAAAAAGGAAATATCCTTAGAGAAAAACTATAAAGAAGCTTTCTGAGAAACTGCTTTGTGATGAGTAAATTCATCTCACAGAGTTCCATCTTTCTTTTCATTGTGCATTTTGGTATCACTGTTTTTGGGCAATCTGCACAGGGATTTTTGGGAGCTCATAGAGGAATATGGTGAAAAAGGAAATATCTTCAAATAAAAAGTGGGGAGAAGGTTTTTGAGAAACTGTTTTGTGATGTGTGCATTCATCTCCTAGAGATAAATCATTTTGTTGATTGAGCAATTTGGCATCCCTGTTTTTGTGGTGTCTGAGAAGGGATAGTTGGGAGTGCATTGAGTCTGATAGTGGATTAGTAAATATGCACAGATAAAAACTAGAAAGAAGATTTCTGGTAGATTATTTTGTGATGGGTGAATTCTTCTCGCAGAGTTAAATCTTTCTTTTCATTGAGCAATTTGTTAACACTGCTTTTGTGGAATATTCCAAGGGATATTTGGGAGTGGATGGAGACCAATGTTGAAAAAGGAATTATCTTCAGGTGAAAACTGGAGAGAACGTTTCTGATAACTCTTTTGTGATGTGTGCATTCATCTCATAGAGGTAAAACTTTCTGTTGAGAGAGTACTTTGGCATCACTGTTTTTGTGCTGTCTGAGAAGGAATATTTGGGAGCACATGATAGCCAATGATGGAAAAGGAAATAGCCTGAGATAAAAACTAGAAGGAAGGTTTCTGAGAAATTTCTTTGTGATGGCTTAACTTATCACACAGACTTACAACTTTTTTTCTTTGAGCAGTTTAATAGCACTGTTTTTATGGACTCTGCAAAGACATATTCAGAAACTCTTGAAGGCCTACAGTGAAAAGGAAATAAATTCAGATAAATACTAGAGACAAACTTTTCAAGAAACGGTTTTTTGATGTGTGTATTCATCTCAAAGTGTTTAAACTTTTGTTGATTGAGCAGTTCTGTGTCACTGTTTTTGTGGAATCTGAGAGGAGGGATATTTGAGCACATTGAAACCTATGATGAAAAAGGAAATACCATCAGATTTAAACTAGAAAGAAGTTTTCTGAGAAACTGATTTGTGATGGGTGAATTCATCTCACAGAGTTACATATTTCTTTTCATTGAGCAGTTTGATAACACTGCTTTTGTGTAATCTGCAAAGGGATATTCTGGAGTGCAAAGAGTCCAATGGCAAAAAGGGAAATATCTTCAGGTAAAAACTGGAGAGAAACATTCTGAGAAACTCCTTTGTGATGTGTGCATTCATCTAACAGTGCTAAAGGTTTCTGTTGAGGGAACACTGGCATCACTGTTTTTGCGGTGTCTGAGAAGGGATATTAGGGAACACATTGAAGCCTATGGTTTTAAGGAAATATTTGCATATAAAAACTAGAAAGAAACTTTCTGAGAAACAGCTTTGTGATGTCTGAACTCATCTCAGAGTTACACCATTCTTTTCATGGAGCAGTTTGGTAGCACTGTTTTGGGGGAATCTGAGAAGGGATATTTTGGGTCGCATTGAAGCTTACAGTGACAAAGGAAATATCCTCAGATCACAA
>NW_022315942.1:0-4307 GCF_002776525.5 Piliocolobus tephrosceles
GTTGTGATCTGAGGATATTTCCTTTGTCACTGTAAGCTTCAATGCGATCCAAAATATCCCTTCTCAGATTCCCCCAAAACAGTGCTACCAAACTGCTCCATGAAAAGAATGGTATACCTCTGTGAGATGAGTTTAGACATCACAAAGCTGTTTCTCAGAAAGTTTCTTTCTAGTTTTTATATGCAGATATTTCCTTAAAACCGTAGGCTTCAGTGTGTTCCCTAATATCCCTTCTCAGACACCGCAAAAACAGCCAGTGTTCCCTCAACAGAAATATTTAGCTCTGTTAGATGAATGCATACATCACAAAGGAGTTTCTCAGAATGTTTCTCTCCAGTTTTTACCTGAAGATATTTCCTTTTTTGCCATTGGACTCTTTGCACTCCAGAATATCCCTTTGAAGATTCCACAAAAACAGTGTTACCAAAGTGCTCAATGAAAAGAAATATGTAACTCTGTGAGATGAATTCACCCATCACAAAGCAGTTTCTCAGAAAACTTCTTTCTAGTTTAAATCTGATGATATTTCCTTTTTCACCATAGGTTTCAATGTGCTCAAATATCCCTCCTCTCAGATACCACCAAAACAGTGACACAGAACTGCTCTATCAAAAAAAGTTTAAATGCTTTGAGATGAATACAGACATCACAAAACCGTATCTTGAAAAGTTTGTCTCTAGTATTTATCTGAATTTATTTCCTTTTCACTGTAGGCCTTCAGGAGTTTCTGAATATACCTTTGCAGAGTCCGTAAAAACAGTGCTATCAAACTGCTCAAAGAAAAAGTTGTAACTCTGTGTGATAAATTCAGCCATCACAAAGAAATTTCTCAGAAACCTTCTTTCTAGTTTTTATCTCAGGCTATTTCCTTTTCCACCATTGGCTATCATGCGCTCCCAAATATTCCTTCTCAGACAACACAAAAACAATGAAGCCAAAGTACTCTCTCAACAGAAAGTTTTACCTCTATGAGATGAATGCACATATCACAAAAGAGTTATCAGAAACTTTCTCTCCAGTTTTCACCTGAAGATAATTCCTTTTTCAACATTGGCCTCTATCCACTTCCAAATATCCCTTGGAATAGTCCACAAAAGCAGTGTTAACAAACTCCTCAATGAAAAGAAAGATTTAACTCTGTAAGAAGAATTCACCCATCACAAAACAGTCTACCAGAAATCTTCTTTCTAGTTTTTATCTGTGCATATTTACTAATCCAGTGTCAGACTCATTGCACTCCCAACTATCCCTTCTCAGACACCACAAAAACAGGGAAGCCAAATTGGTTAATCAACAAAATGATTTATCTCTAGGAGATGAATGCACACATCACAAAACAGTTTCTCAAAAACCTTCTCTACAGTTTATATTTGAAGATATTTCCTTTTTCACCATATTCCTCTATGAGCTCCCGAAAATCCCTGTGCAGATTGCCCAAAAACAGTGCTGCCAAAATGCACAATGAAAAGAAAGATGGAACTCTGTGAGATGAATTCACCCATCACAAAGCAGTTTCTCAGAAAGCTTCTTTATAGTTTTTCTCTAAGGATATTTTCTTTTTCACCACAGGCCTCAAGGTGCTCCCAACTATCCCTTTGCAGATATCAGGAAAGCAGTGCTAGCAAGTTGTTCCATGAAAAGAAAGATGTAACTATGTGAGATGAATTCACACTTCACAAATAACTTTCTCAGAAAGCTTCTTTCTATCTTTTATCTGAGGATCTTTCTTTGTCACCATAGGTTTCAATGCAAACCAAAATATCTCCCTTCTTAGATTCCCCAAAAACAGTGCTACCAAACTAAACCATAAAAATAATCGTGTAACTGTTTTAGATGAATTAACACATCACAAAGCAGTTTCTCAGAAAACTTCTTTCTAGTTTTAATATGAGGATACTTCCTTTTTCACCATAAGCTTCAAAGCATCTCTAAATAGCCCATTGCAAATTCCAATAAAACAGGGATAGCAAGCTGTTCAATGAAAAGGAAGGTGTAACTCCGTGTGATGAATTCACATATCACAAAGCAGTTTCTCAGAAATATTCTTTCTAGTGTTTATATGAGGATATTTCGTTTTTCACCATTGGCCTAAAAGCACTCAAAATATCCCTTTGCAGATTCCACAAAAACAGTTTGCCAACTGTTCCATGTAAAGAAAGATGTACCTCTGTGAGTTGACTTCACACATCACAAAGAACTTTCTCAGAAAGCTTCTTTCTATTTTTTATCTGAGGATATTTTCTTTGTCACCCTAGGCTTCAATGCAATCCAAAATATCCCTTCTCAGATTCCCCAAAAACAGTGCTACCAAACTGCTCAATGAAAGGAATGGTGTAACTCTGTGAGATTAATTCACACCTCACAAAACTGTTTGTCAGAAAACTTCTTTCTAGTTTTTATCTGAGAATATTTCCTTTGTCACCATATGCTTCAATGTTCTTTAAAATACGCAATTACAGATTCCACAAAAACAGTGTTAGAAAAATGCCAAATGAAAAGAACAATGTAACTCTGTGAGATGAATTCACATACCACCAACCAGTTTCTCAGAAAGATTCTCGTTTTTATCTGAGGATATTTCTTTATACACGGTATGCCTCAGTGCACTCTCATATATTCATTTGCATATTGCTCGAAAACAGTGGTAGCAAACTGCTCAAAGACAAGTAAGGTGTATCTCTCTGAGGTAAATTCACACATCACAAATTGCTTCCTCAGAAAGCTTCGTTCTAGTTGTTATTTGAAGATATTTCCTTTTCCAACATAGGTTTCATGTTCTCTCAAATATCCCTTCTCAGACACCACAAAAACAGTGGCGCCAAAGTGCTCCCTCAACAGAAACGTTTAGCTCTATTAGATGAATGCACACATCACAAAGGAGTTTCTCAGAAAGCTTCTCTCCTGTTTTTGCCTGAAGATACATCCTTTTTCGCCATTGGACTCTAGGCACTCCCGAATATCCCTTTGCAGATTCCACAAAAAAAGTGTTACCAAACTGCTCAGGAACACAAAGGTGTAACTCAGTGAGATGAATTCACAAGTCACAAAACAGTTTCTCAGAAAGTTTCTTTCTAGTTTTTGTCTGATGATATTTCCTTTTTCACCATCGGCCTCAATGAGCTCACGAATATTCCTTTTCAGATTCCAAAAATAGTGTTAGCAAATTGCTCCATGAAAAGAAAAGTGTAAATCTGTGAGGTGAGTTCATACATCACAAAGCAGTTTCTCAAAAAGCTTCTGTTTAGTTTTTGTCTGAGGATATTTCCTTTGTCACCATAGGCTTCAATGCACTCCCAAATATCCTATTGCAGATTACCCAAAAACAGTGCTACCATGCTGCGCCATGAAAAGAATGCTGTAACTCTCTGAAATGAATTCACACACCACAAAGCTGTTTCTCAGTAAGCGTCTTACTAGTTTTTATCTGAGGATATTTCCTTTTTCACCATATTCCTCTATGCGCTCCTCAATATTCCATTGCATATTCCACGAAAAAAGTGTTAGCAAACTTCTCAAAGAAAAAAACGGTGTAAGTTTATGAGAAGAATTCATGCATCACAAAATAATTTCACAGAAAGCTTCCTTTTGGTTTTTGTCTGAGGATAATTTCTCTGTCACTATAGGCTTCAATGCAATCCAAAGTATCCCTTATCAGATTCCCCAGAAACGGTGCAACCACACTGCTCCATGAAAAGAATCATGTAACTCTGTGAGATGAATTCACAAATCACAAAGAAATTTCTCAGAAAGGATATTTCTAGTTTTTATCTGAAAATATTTCCTTTTTCACTATAGGCCTCAAAGTGCTCAAAAATATTCCTTTGCAGATTCCATGAAAACAGTGTTACCAACGTGTTTCATAAAAAGAAAGGTGTAATGCTGTGAGGTGAACTTATTCATCAAAAAGAACTTTCTGGGAAATCTTCTTTCTTGTTTTTATCTGAGGATATTTCATTTGTCACCATAGGCTTCAATTCGATGTAAATTAACACTTTTGAGATTCCCAAAAAAATAATGCTACTGTACTGTTCCAATAAAAGTATTATCACTCTGTGAGATGAATTCACAAACCACAAAGCAGTTTCTCAGAAAGCTTCTTTCCAGTTTTTGCCTGAGGATATTTCCTTTGTCACAGTAGGCTTCAATGCAACCCCAAATATCCTATTGCTGATTCCATGAAAACATTGTTAGCAAACTGCTCCACAGAAGGAGTGGTGTAACACTGTGAGATAAATTCACACATCACAAAGCAGTTTCTCCGAAAGCTTCCTTCTAGTTTTTATCTGAGGATATTTTCCTTTTCACCA
>NW_022315943.1:0-13903 GCF_002776525.5 Piliocolobus tephrosceles
GGGGGGGGGGGGAGGGATTGCATTAGGGAGTTATACCTGATATAAACGATGAAATGATGGGTGCTGACAAGTTGATGTGTTCAGCACACCAACATGGCACAAGTATACATATGTAACAAACCTGCACGTTATGCACATGTACCCTAGAACTTAAAGTATAATGATAAAAAAAAAAAGAAACATAGTGTTTCCAGCCTGCTGAATCAAAAGAATGGTTTAACTCTGTGAGATGAATCCACACTTCACAAAGCAGTTTCACAGATAGCTTCTTTCTAGTTTTGTTTCTGTTTCTGTTTCTGTTTTTGTTTTTGTTTTTGAGTCCCACTTTGTTTAGGCTGGAACGTAGTGGAACAATCTTGGCTCACTGTAAGCTCTACCTTCCAAGTTCATGACATTCACCTGCCTCAGCCTCCTGAGTAGCTGGAACTATAGGCATCTGCCACCACGCCTGGCTTTTTTTTTTTTTTTTTTAAATTTTTGGTACAGATGAGTTTTCACTGTGTTAGTCAGGATGGCTTCAATCTCCTGACTGTGATCCACACACCTCAGTATTACAAACTGCTATGATTACAGGCATGAGCCATTGCACCTGGATGCTTCTTTCTAGTTGTTTAATGGGGATATTCACTTTTTATTTACAGTCCTCAAAGGGCTCCCAAATGTCCCTTTGCAGATTCTAGAAAAGGAGTGTGTCTAACCTACTGAATGAAAAGGATGATTTATCTCTGTGAAATGAATCCATATCTCACACAGCAATTACACAGATAGCTTCCTTGTAGTTTTAATTTGGGATATTTGGTTATTCCTCATAGGCCTCAATGGACTTCCAAATGCACCATTGCAGATTCTCCAAAACAAGTATTTCCAATATGATGACTCAAAAGAACGGTTTAACTCCGTCAGACGAATCCACACGTCACAAAAATTTCACAGGTAGCTTCTTTTTAGTTTTTATCTGGGGATATTCAGGTTTTCCCCATAGGCCTCAAAGTGCTCCAAAATGTCCTTTTGTTGGTGCTCCAAAAAAAGTGTTTCCACCCTACTGCATCAAAAGATAGCTTTAACTCTGTGAGGATAATCCACACATCACAAAGTAGATTCACAAATAGCTTCTTTCTAGTTTTTATCTGGGTGTTTTTAGTTTATTCCATAAGCCTCAGTGGGCTTAAAAATGTCCTTTCACAGATTCTACCAAAAGAGTGTTTCAAGCATGTTGAAAAAAAATAAGGAATTTACTCTCTGAGATGAATCCACATATCACAAAGTAGTTTCTCAGATAGATTCTTTCTAGTTTTTATCTAGGAATATTTGATTTTCCCTATAGGCCTTCACAGGCTCTCAAATATCTCTTTGCAGATTCTCAAAACAGAGTCTTTCCAACCTGCTGAATCAAAAGAAATGTTTAACTCTATGAGATGAATCCACACATCACAAAGTGGTTTCACTGATAGCTTCTTTTTACTTTTTATCTGGGGACATTTGGTTTTTCTGCATACCCCTCAATGGGCTCGCAAAAGTCCCTTTGCAGATTCTCCAAAAAGAGTGTTTACAAACTGCTAAATGTAAAAAAGGTTTAATTCTTTAAGATGAATCCACACACCACAAAACAGTTTCATAGAAAGTTTCTTACTAGTTTTTGTCTGGGGATATTCTATTTTTAGCCTTAGCCCTCAATGGGCTCCAAGTTTCTCATTGCAGATTCTCTCAAAAGAGTGTTTCCAACTTGTTGCATCAAAAGAAAAGTTAAACTCTGTGAAATAAATCCACACACACAAAGAAGTTTCACAAGTAGATTCTTTCTAGTTTTTATCAGGGGATATTTACTTTTTCCACTTAGATCACAAAGGGCACAAAATATCCCATCACAGAATCTCCAGAAAAGGGGGATTTCGACCTGCTTGATGTAAAGAAAGGTTTAAACTTGAAATGTTTCACAGATAGCTTCTTTCTAGTTTTTAACTGGGAATATTCGGTTTTTCTTCATAGGCCTCAATGGGTTCCCAAATGTCTGTACGCAGATTACTCAAAAAGAGTGTTTCCAACATGCTGAATCAAAAGAAAGAATTGACTGTGAGAGCTGAATCCACACATCACAAAACAGTTTCCCAGATAGCTTGTTTCAAGTTTTTATATGGAGATATTCGGGTATTTTCCATAGGCCTCAAGGTGTTCCCAAATGTCACTTCGCAGATTCTCTGAAAAGAGTATTTCCAACCTGCTGAATCAAAAAAAGGTTTAACTCTATGAGATGAAACCAAACCTCACAAAGCAGTTTCACAGATAGTTTCTTCTAGTATTTTTCTGTGGATATTCACGTTCTCCCCAAAGGCCTCAATGGGCTCCCAAATGGCCCTTCACACATTTTACAGAAAGAGTGTTTAAAACTTGCTGAATCAAAAGAAAGGTTTAACTCTGTGAGGTGAATCCACACATCACAAAGAAGTTTCACAAATAGCGTATTTCTAGTTTTTATCTGGAGACATTCCATTTCTCCCCATAGGCCTTTCAGGATTCCAAATATCCCTTCGATGATCCTGCAAAAAGTGTTTCCAACCTGCTGAATCAAAAGAAAGGCTTAAATCTGTGAGATGAATCCACACATCACAAAACAGTTGCAAGATAGCTGCTTTCTAGTTTGAGTTTGGGGATATTCGTTTTTTTCAAGAGGCCCCAGTGGGCTCCCAAATATCCTTTCACAGATTCTCCTAAAAGAGTGTTTTTTTCATCATCCTGAATCAAAAGAAACTTTTAACACTCTGAGATGAATCCACACATCACAGTGAAGTTTTATGGATAGCTTCTTTCTAGGTTTTATCTGGGGATATTCAGTTTATCCCCACAGGCCTATATGGTATCCTGAATGTCCATTTGAAGATTCTTGAAAAAGAGTTTTTATAACCTTCTAAATCATAAGAAAGTTTTAACTCTTTGAGATGAATCCACACATCACAAACAGTTTCACTGATAGCTTCTCTCTAGTTTTCAATTGGGGGATTGGGGATATTCTGTTTTTCCCCATCGTCCTCAAAGGGCTCCAAAATGTCCCTTCACAGATACCTTAAAAACAGTGTTTCCAAACTGCTGAATCAAAGGAAAGGTGGAAACCTGTGAAATGAATCCAAAAATCACAAAGCAGTTTCACAGATAGCTTCTTTCTAGGATATTATTCTGATATTTGATTTTTCATTATAGTTCTTAATGGGCTTCCAAATATTCCTTTGAAGACTCTCCAAAAACCTTCTGAATCACAAGAAAGTTTTAACTCTGTGAGATGAATCTACACATCACAATGCAGTTTTGATGATAGGTTCTCTCTAGTTTTTAATTGGGAATATTTTGTTTTCTCCAATAATCCTCAAAGGGCTCTCCAATATCCTTATGCAGATTTTTTTTTTTTTTGAGACAGAGTCTTGCTCTGTCTCCCAGGCTGGAGTGCAGTGGCTGGATCTCAGCTCACTGCTCACTGCAAACTCTACCTCCCGGGTTTATGCCATTCTCCTGCCTCAGCCTCCTGAGTAGCTGGAAGTACAGGCACCCGCCACCTCGCCCAGCTAGTTTTTTGCATTTTTAGTAGAGACAGGGTTTCACTGTGTTAGCCAGGATGGTCTCAATCTCCTGACCTCGTGATCTGCCCATCTCGGCCTCCCAAAGTGCTGGGATTACAGGCTTGAGCCACCACGCTCGGCCTTGCAGATTCTTTAAGAAGATTGTTTCTAATCTGCTGAATCAAAAGAAAGGCTTAACTTAGTGACATAAATCCACACATCCAAAGCAGTTTCACAGATAGCTTCTTTCTAGTATTTATCTTGGGATATTTGGTTTTCCCCCGTCGGCATCAATGGGCTCCCAAATGTTCCTTTGAAGATTCTTCAAAAAGAGTTTTTCCAACCTGCAGAAATCAAAAGAAAGGTTTGATTTCTTGAGATGAGTCCACACATCACAAAGCAGTTTCGCAGATAGCTTCTTTCTACATTTATCTGGTGATATTTGATTTTTCTCCTTGGGTCTCAAGGGGCTCCCACATATCCCTTTGCAGATACTCCAAAAAGAGTGCTTCCAACCTGCTAAATCAAAAGAAACATTTTACTCTGTGGGATAAATCCAAACATCACAAACAGTTTCACAGATAGCTTCTTTCTCATTTTTATCTGGGAATAATCAGTTTTTCCCCATAGGCCTCAATGGGCTCCCTAATGTCCAATTGCAGATTCTTCAAAAGGAGTGTTTACAACTTTCTGAATCATTATAAAGTTTTATCTCTGTGAGATGAATCCACACATCACAACGCAATTTGAACAATAGTTTCTCTCCAGTTTTTAATTGGGAATTTTTTGTTTTTTCCCATAGTCTTCAAAGGACTCCAAATGTAACTTCACAGATTCTTTAAAAAGAGTGTTTCTAACCTACTGGATCAAAAGAATGTTTTAACTCTGTGAGATGAATCCACACATCAAAGAAGTTTCACAGATAGCTTCTTTGCAGTTTTTATCTGGGGGTATCCTGTTTTTCCCCATAGACCTTAAGGGGCTCCTAAGTGTCCCTTCACAGATTCTCCAAAAAGAGTGATTCTAACCTGCTGAATCAAATAAAGATTTAACTCTGTAAGATGAATCCAACAACACAAAGCAGTTTCACCGATAGCTTATTTTTAGTTTTTATCTGCAGTTATTCATATTTTCCCCATATGCCTCAAACGGTTCCCAGATATCTTTTTGCAGATACTCCAACAAAAGTTTTTACAATCTGCTGATTCAAAATAAAAGTTTAACTTTGAGAGATGAATCTTCACATCACAAAGAGGTTTCACAGATAGCTTCTTTATAGTTTTTTTCTGAGAATATTCAATTTTGCCCCACAGGTCTCATTTGGATCAAAATTCATTTTTGCAGGTTGTGCAAAAAGAATTTTTCCAACCTGCTAATTCAAAAGAAAAGTTTAACTATGTGAGAAGAATCTGCACATCACAAAGCATTTTCATAGGTAGCTTCTTTCTAATTTTCATCTGGGGATATTTAGTTTTTCCCTACAGGCCTGAATGTGCTCCCAAATGGCCCTTCACAGATTATACAAGAAGAGTGTTTCCCAAGTGTCCCTTCATAGATTCTCCAAAAATATTATTTTCAACCTGCTGAATCAAAAGTAAGGTTTAACTCTGTGAGATGAATCCACACATAACAAACCTGTTTTACAGACAGCCTCTTTGTAATTTTTATCTGGGCATATTCGGTTTGGCCACATAGGCCTCAATGGGCCCCCAAATGGGCCTTTGCAGATTCTCCCAAAAGAGTGTTTACAATCTGCCGAACCAAAAGAAAGATTAAACTCCTTTAAGCTGAATACAAGCATGACAAAGCAGTTTCATACATAGCTTCTTTACAGATTTATCTGGGAATGTTTGTTACTTTCCCATTGGCCTCAATGGGCTCCCAAATGTCCCTTCACTGATTCTCAAAAAAAAATTTCCAATCTGCTGAATGAAAAGAAAGTTTTGATTCTGTATGGTGAATTTACATGTAACAAAGTAGTTTCACACATAGCTTCTTTCTAGTTTTTATCTGGGCATATTTAGTTCTGCCACATAGGCCACAATGGGCTCAAAAATCTCTTTTTTGCTAATTCTGCAAAAAGAGCGTTTTGAGCCTGCAGAAGGAAAAGAAAGGTTTAACTCTCTGAGATGAATCCACACATCACAAATCATGTTCACCGATAACTTCCTTCCAGTTTTTATCTGAGAATACCCAGTTTTTCCCCCATAGAACTCAAAGGGCTCCCAAATGTTCCTTCACATATTCATTAAAAAGAAGGTTTCAAACCTGCAGAATCAAAAGAAAGGTTTGGCTCTGTCAGATTAATCCACATATCACAAAGCAGTTTCACCTATAAGTGCTTTCTAGTTTTTATTTGTGGGTATTTGGTTTTTCCCCCTAGGCCTGAGTGAGCCCCCAAATGGCCCTTCTCAGATTATACAAAAAAAGTGTTTCCAACTTGCCAAAGCAAGAACAAGGTTGAACTTTGTGAGATGAATTAACACATCGTAAAACAGTTTCACAGATAACCTCTTTCTATTTTTTAATTGGGAATATTCATATTTCTTTTCCCATGGGTCACAAAGGGGTTCCAAATGCCCCTTCATGGATTCTCCAAAAAGAGTGTTGCCAACCTGCTGTATCAAAGGAAAGGTTTGCCTCTGTGACATGAATCCACACATGACAATGAAGCTTCACAGATAGCTTCTTTCTAGTTTGTCTCTAGGGATAATCGGTGTTATCTCATAGGCCTCATTGGTCTCCCAAATGTACCTTCGCCCATTCTCCATTAAAGTTTTTCCAACCTGTGGAATCAAAAAAGTAACTTTTAACTCTGTGAGGTGAATTTACACATCACAAAGAAGTTTAACAGATAGCTTCTTTCTAGTTCTTGTCTGGTAATATGTGTTGTTTTCCCACAGGATTCAATGGGCTCCCAAATGTCACTTTGCAGATTTTCTGAAAAGAGTGTTTCCAACCTGCTGAATCAAAAGATAGGTCTAACTCTGTGAAATGAATCCACACATCACCAAGCAGTTTCACAGATACCTTCTTTCTAGTTTTTATCTGGGGATATTCAGATTTTCCCTTTCAACATCAATGGGCTCATGAATGCCCTCTGGCATATTCTCCAAAAAGAGTCTTTCAAACTTGCTGAATCAAAAGAAAGATTTAAATAAGTGATGTGAATCCACACATCACAAAGTAGTTTCACAGACATCTTCTTTGTAGTTTTTGTATGGGGTATTTTCTTTCTCCCCACAGGCCTCAGTGGGCTCCCAAATGTTCCTTTGCAGATTCTACAAAAAGTGTGTTTCCAACTGCTGAATCAGAAGAAAAATTTAACTCTGTGAGATGGATCCACACATTACAAAGCAGTTTCACAGATAGCTTTTTCTAGATTTTGTCTGCTGATATTCAGTTTTCTCCTATTGGCCTCTTGGGGCACCAAAATATTCTTTTTCAGATTCTTCAAAAAGAGTGTTTCCAAGCTTCTGAATCAAAAGATAGGTCTAACTCTGTGAAATGAATCCATACATCACTAAGCAATTCCACAGCTTCCTTCTAGTTTTTATCTGGTGATATTCAGTTTTTCCCTTTCGGCATCAATGGGTGCATGAATGCCCCTTCACAGATTCTTCAAAAGGGGCCAACCTGCTGAATTGAAAGAATCATTCAACTATGTGAGATGAATCCACACATCACAGAGCAATCAAATAGATAACTTCATTCTAGTTTTTATTGAGGGATATTCTGATTTTCCCCTTAGGCCTCAAAGGACACCAAAATGTCTTTTAACAGACGCTTCAAAAAGAGTTTTCTCAACCTTCTTAATGAAAAGAAAACTTTAATTCTGTGAGATGAATCTACTCATTACAAAGGACTTTCACAGACAGCTTCCTCCTTGATTTTTTCTGGGGATATATTTTTTTCCTCATAGGCCTCAATGGGCTCCTAAATATCCTTTGCAGATTCTCCAAAAAGACTGTTTCTAACCCACTGAATCAAAAGAAAGATTTAATTCTTTGTGACGAATCCACACATCACAAAGCAGTTTAACAGACAGCTTTTTTCTAGATATTTTTTGAGGATATTCAGTTTTTCTGCATAGGTTTAATGGGATTCCAAATGTCCCTTCACAGATACTCAAAAAAAAAAAAAAAAAAAAAAAAAAAAAAAAAAAAAAAAAAAAACATTTCCAACCTGCAGAATCAGAAGAAAAATTCAAATCTGTGAGATGAATTCGCACATCATAAAGCAGTTTCACAGATGGTTTCTTTCTAGTTTTTATCTGGGGACATTCAGTTTTCCCACATAGCTTTTTTTAGTCCCCAAATGTCCCTTTGCAGATTCTCCAAAAAGAATTTTTCCAACCTGCTAAATCAAAAGAAAGGCTTACTCCATGAGATTAATCTACAGATCACAAATAAGTTTAACAGGAAGATTCTTTCTGGTTTTTATATGGGAATATTTCTGTTTTCTCCATAGTCCTTAATGGGTTCCAAAATGTCCCTTCACATATTCTATGAAAAGAGTGTTTCCAACCTGCCAAATGAAAAGAAAGGTTGAACTCTGTGAGATGAATCCAAACCTCACAAAGACGTTTCACAGATAGCATCTCTGTAGTTTTAATCTGGAGATATTCTCTTTTTATTCATAGGCCTCAATGGACTCCCAAATGTCCCTTCACAGATTCTCCAGTTAGAGTGTTTCCAACCTGCTGAATCAAAAGAAGAATTTCACTCTCTGAGATGATGAATCCACAAATCATAAAGCCGTTTCACATATAGTTTCTTTCTAGTTTTTGTCTGGGGACATTCAGTTTTTCCCCATAGGCCACAATGGGACCCCAAATGTCCCTTTGCAGATTCTCCAAAAAGAGTGTTTCCAAACTACTGGATCAAAAGAAAACTTTAATCCTGTGAGATGAATCCACAAATTGCAAAGCAGTTTTACAGATAGCTTCTTTCTAGTTTTTATCAGGGGATATTCTGTTTTACCTCATAGGACTCAATGGGCTTCCAAATGTCTCTGCACATTCAGCAAAAACAGTTTTTCCAACTTCTTGAATCAAAATAAATGTTTAACTCTGTGAGGTGAATTCCCACCTCACAAAGCAGTTTCAGAGACAGCTTCTTTCTAGTTTTCATCTGGGGATGTTTGTTTGTTTGTTTGTTTGTTTGTTTGTTTGTTTGTTTTTCATATGCCTCAATGGGCTCCGAAATGTCCCTTACAGATTTTCCAAAAAAAGTGTTTCCAACCTGGAATCAAAAGAAAGGTTTAACTGTTGGGGTCCACCTGTTTCCTAAACAAAAGAATGAACACACAAGACAATACAGGATAAGACATACATGGCAGCTGCCCCGAATGGCACACACTGCTTTATTTTATCCAGCCATTTGTGGAATGTTGCCAAGTCACGGGGCATGTGTTGCTTCTCTGACCTTTCCTTGACTCGCAAGATCAGTAAACACTGACCAGTTCCCAGAGCCCACTGTTTGTAGCTGGCTCCTTTGCCCTTCCTGTTTGCAGAGAAGGACCATCCTGCTTTGTCTGCAAGAGCAGGGCTTATCGGGAATGTCTCATTTGCGAGCACGTAGTCCTCTACATTTAACTCTATGAGATGAATTCAAACATCAGAAAGCAGTTTCACAGATAGCTTCTTTCTTGTTTTTAACTGGTGATATTAGGTTTCTTCCCATAGGTTTCAATGGGCACCAAAATGCCCCTTCATAGATTTTCCAAAAAGAGTGTTTCCAACCTTATGAATCAAAATAAAATTTTAACTCTGTGAGATGAACCCAGGTATCACAAAGCATTTTCCCAGATAGATACTTTCTAGTTGTTACCTGGGGATATTCAGTACTGCCCTGTAGGCATCAACGGGGTCTCAAATGTCCTTTGCAGGTTCTTCAAAGTGTTTCCAACCTGCTCAATCAATAAAAAGGTTTACCTCTGGGAGATAAATCCACAGGTCACAAAGTCGTTTCACAGATAGTTTCTTTCTGGTTTTTATATGTGGATATTTGCTTTTTCCACATATGCATCATTGACTCCAAAATATTTCTTTAAGATTTTCCAAAAACAGTGTTTCCAAACTGCTGAATCAAAAGAAATGTTTACTATGTGAGTAAAATTCACACAACACAAAGCAATGTAAAAGAGAGATTTGTTCTGGTTTGTTACATGGGGATATTTGTTTTTTCTCCGTAGTCCTCAATATGCTCCCAAATGTTCCCTCACAGATTCTCCAAAAACAGTGCTTACAACCTGCTGAATCAAAAAGAAAAGCTTAATTCTGTGAGTTGAATGCATACATCAAAAAGTAGTTTCACAGATAGCTTCTCTCTAGTTTTTATCTGGGGATATTCAGTTTTTCTCCATAGGCCTGAACAGGCTCCCAAATGTCCTTTTGCAGATTCTCCAACAAGAGTGTTTCCAACCTGCTAAATAAAAAGAAAAGTTTAACTCTGTGAGATGAATACACAAATTAAAAAACAGTTTCACAGATAATTTCTAGTTTTTATCTGGGGATATTCAATTTTTACTTTATAGGCATCAATGGGCTAGCAAATGTTTATTTGCAGATTCTACAAAAACTGTTTCCAGCCTGCTGGATGAAAGAAAGGTTTAAGTCTGTGAGATCAATCCACACATTACAAAGCAGTTTCACAGAGAGCTTCTTTCTAGTTTTTTTCAGGGATATTCGTTTTCTCCCCATATTTCTCAATTGGCTCCCAAATGCACCTTTGCAGATCCTCTAAAAAGAGTTTTTGCAATCTGCTGAATCAAAATAAAGGTTTAAACCCCTCATATGAATACACACATCACAAAGTAGTCTCACATATAGCTTATTTCTAGTTTTTATCTGGGTACTTTCGATTTTTATTTATAGGCCTCAATGGGCTCTCAAATGTTACTTCACAGATTCTACAAAAAGAGTGTTACCAACTTGCTGAATCAAGAGAAAGTTTTACTTCTGTGAGATGAATTAACACATCATAAAACAGTTTCACAGATAATTTCTTCTAGTTTTTATCTGGGAATATTTCTCCCATCCCCACAGGTCTCAAAGGGCTCCTAAATATCTTCTGGTATATTCTTTAAAAAACGTCTTTCCATCCTGCTGGATCAAAAGAAACTTTAAACACTGTGAGGTGAATCCACACAATACAAGGAATTTTCACAGATAGCTTCTTTCTAGTTTTTATTTGAAGATATTTGGTTTTTAACTATAGGCCTCAATGGACTCCTAAATGTCCCTTTGCAGATACTCCGAAAACAGTGTCTCAAACCTGCTGGGTCAAAAGGAAGCTATAACACTGTGAAGTGAATCCACAAATCACAATACAATTTCACAGATACCTTCTTTCCAGTTTTTCTCTTTTTTTCATAGGCCTCCATGATCTCTCAAATGTCTCTTTTCAGATTCTCCAAAAAGAGTGTTTACAACCTGCCGAATCAAAACAAAGGTTTACCTCTGTGAGATGAATCCACATATCACAAAGGAGTTTCACAGATAGCTTCTTTCTATTTTTATCTGGTGATATTCCATGTTTTTCCATAGGACTCATTGGCTTACAAAATGTCCCTTGCAGATTCTCTAAAAAGAGTGTTTCCAATCTGCTGAATCAAAAGATAGGCCTAATGCTGTGAAATGAATCTAGACATCACTAAGAAGTTTCACAGACAGTTTATTTCTAGTTTTTATCTGGGGATATGCAGTTTTCCCTTTGTGACTCAATAGGCTCCAAAATGTCCCTTTGCAGATTCTCCAAAAAGGCTATTTCCAGTTGTTGAATCAGAAGAAAAGTTTAACTCTCTGGGATGAATTCACACATCACAAAGCAGTTTCACAAATAGCTTTTTTCTAGATTTTATGTGGGGATATTTGGTTTTCCCTCATTGGCCTCTTGGAGCGCCGAAATGTCTTGTTGCAGATTCTCCAAAAGGAGTGTTTTCAAGCTGCTGAATCAATAGAAAGGTTAAACTCTCTGAGGTGAATCCACACATCACAAAGCAGTTTCACACATGGCTTCTTTTGAGTTTTTAGCTGGGGATATTCCGTTTTTCTCTTTAGGCCTTGACGGGTTCCCAAATGCCCATTTGCAGATTCTCCAAAAAGACTGTTTCCAACCTACTGAATCAAAAGAAGTTTTAACATTGTGTGATAAATTTACACCTCAAAAAAGGGTTATAGAGATATCTTCCTTCTAGTTTTTATCTCAGGATATTAGGCTTTCCCACATAGGTGCTTTTTTGTTGTTGTTTTTCCCCCAAATGTCCCATTGCAGATGATCCACAAACAGTGTTTCCAAGTTGCTGAATCATAAAAACGGTTTAACTCTCTGAGATAAACTCACACATCACAAACCAGTTTCACACATAGCTTCTTTCTAGTTTAATCTAGGGATATACTATTTTTCCCCTTAGGCCTCAATTGGGTCTCAAGTGCCCCCTTGAGGATTCTTCTAAAAGAGTGTTTCCAACCTGCTGAATCAAAAGAAAGGTTTAACATGGTGAGATGAATCCACACATCACAAAGAATTTTCACAGCATCTTTCTAGTTTTTACTGGAGGATATCCAGTTTTTGCACATTGAACAACAGGTTCCCAAATGTCCCTTCACAGATTCTACAAAAAAAGTGTTTCCAACTGTTGAATCAGAAGAAAACTTTAACTCTGTGAGATGAATCCACACATCATGAAGCAGTTTTACAGATAGTTTTTTCTAGATCTTATGTGGGAATATTCAGTTTTCCCCCAAAGACATCTTGGGGCACCCAGATGTCTTTTTGCAGATTCTCCAGAAAGTGTTTCGCAGCTGCTGAATCAAAAGAGAGGTTTAACTCACTGACATGAATCCACACATCACAAATCAGTTTCACAGATGGCTTCTTTCTACTATCTATCTGGGGATATTCTGTATTTCTTCATAGGCGTATTGGAGCACCAAATTTTCCTTTTGCAGATTCTCCTAAAAGACTTTTTCCAACCTGATGAATCCAAAAAAAGTTTTATCTTTCTCAGATGAATTCACAGATCACAAAGCAGTTTCACAGAGACCTTCATTCTAGTTTTTATCTGGGGACATTTTGATTTTTCCCTTAGGCCTCATTAGGCACATAAATGTCCCTACATAGATTCTCCAAAAACAATTTTTCCAACCTTCTAAATCAAAAGAAATCTTTAATTCTGTGAGATGAATCCCCACTTTACAAACTAGCTTCACAGACAGCTTCTTTATAATATTTTTCTGAGGATATTCGATTTTTCCCATAACGTTGAATGGGATCCCAAATGTCCCTTTAGAGATTCTCCTAAAGTGTGTTTCTGATCTGCTGAATCAAAGAAAATTTTTATTTCCGTGAAATGAATACACACCACACAAAGTGGTTTCACAGATAGCATCTTTCCAGTTTTTATCAGGGGATATTCAGTTTTTCCCCATAGGCATCAATGGGCTCCCAAATGTCCCTTCACAAGTTCTCCAGAAAGAGTGCTTCCAACATGCAGAATCAGAAGAAAAATTCAAACTTGTGAGATGAATCCATACAGGACAAAGCAGTTTCACAGACAGCTTCTTTCTACTTTCTCTCTGTGGATACTTGGTTCTCTTCAATAGGTTTTTTAGCTCCCAAATGTCCCTGCAGATTCTCCAAAAACAGTGTTTCCAAGTTGTTGTATCATGAGAATGGTTTAATTCTCTGAGATGAATCCACACATCACAAAGCAGTTTCACATATAGCTTCTTCATAGTTTTTATCTGGGGATATTTGGTTTTTCCTCATAGACCTCAATGGGTTTCAAAATGTCCAATCGCAGATTTCCCAAGAAAACTGTCTCCAATATGCTGAATCAAAAGAAAGTTGTAACAATGTGAGGTGAATCCACACATCACAAAGACGTTTCACAGATAGCTTCCTTCTAGTTTTCACCAGGGCGTATTTTGTTGTTCCCCAGAGACCACAATGGGTTCCAAAAAGTTTTTTTGCAGATTCCCCTAAGAGTGTTTCCAACCTGCTGAATCAAAGATAGATGTAATCAATGGGCTCCAAAATGTCCCTTTGCAGATTCCTTAAAATGTTTGTTTGCAATCTGCTGAGTTAAGAGAAAGTTCTAACTCTCTGAGATGCATCTAAACATCACAAAGCAGTTTCACAGATTGATTCCTTCCAGATTCTATCTGGAAACATACGGTTTTCTTTTTCTTTTTAATCATAGGCTTCATTTGGCTCTGAAATGTCCCTTTGCAAATTCTTCAAAAAGAGTGTTTCCTACTTTGTGAATAAAAAGAAAGGTTTAAGTCTGTGACATGAATCCACACACCACAAAACAGTTTCGCATATTGCTTCTTTCCAGTTTTTATCTGGAGA
>NW_022315944.1:0-4307 GCF_002776525.5 Piliocolobus tephrosceles
TGGTGAAAAGGAAAATATCCTCAGATAAAAACTAGAAGGAAGCTTTCGGAGAAACTGCTTTGTGATGTGTGAATTTATCTCACAGTGTTACACCACTCCTTCTGTGGAGCAGTTTGCTAACAATGTTTTCATGGAATCAGCAATAGGATATTTGGGGTTGCATTGAAGCCTACTGTGACAAAGGAAATATCCTCAGGCAAAAACTGGAAAGAAGCTTTCTGAGAAACTGCTTTGTGGTTTGTGAATTCATCTCACAGAGTGATAATACTTTTATTGGAACAGTACAGTAGCATTATTTTTTTGGGAATCTCAAAAGTGTTAATTTACATCGAATTGAAGCCTATGGTGACAAATGAAATATCCTCAGATAAAAACAAGAAAGAAGATTTCCCAGAAAGTTCTTTTTGATGAATAAGTTCACCTCACAGCATTACACCTTTCTTTTTATGAAACACGTTGGTAACACTGTTTTCATGGAATCTGCAAAGGAATATTTTTGAGCACTTTGAGGCCTATAGTGAAAAAGGAAATATTTTCAGATAAAAACTAGAAATATCCTTTCTGAGAAATTTCTTTGTGATTTGTGAATTCATCTCACAGAGTTACATGATTCTTTTCATGGAGCAGTGTGGTTGCACCGTTTCTGGGGAATCTGATAAGGGATACTTTGGATTGCATTGAAGCCTATAGTGACAGAGAAATTATCCTCAGACAAAAACCAAAAGGAAGCTTTCTGTGAAATTATTTTGTGATGCATGAATTCTTCTCATAAACTTACACCGTTTTTTTCTTTGAGAAGTTTGCTAACACTTTTTTCGTGGAATATGCAATGGAATATTGAGGAGCGCATAGAGGAATATGGTGAAAAAGGAAATATCCTCAGATAAAAACTAGTAAGACGCTTACTGAGAAACAGCTTTGTGGTGTGTGAATTCATTTCAGAGAGTTACAGCATTCTTTTCATGGCGCAGCATGGTAGCACTGTTTTTGGGTAATCTGCAATAGGATATTTGGGAGTGCATTGAAGCCTATGGTGACAAAGGAAATATCCTCAGACAAAAACTAAACAGAAGCTTTTTGAGAAACTGCTTTGTGATGTATGAACTCACCTCACAGATTTACACTTTTCTTTTCATGGAGCAATTTGCTAACACTATTTTTGGAATCTGAAAAGGAATATTCGTGAGCTCATTGAGGCCGATGGTGAAAAAGGAAATATCATCAGACAAAAACTAGAAAGAAACTTTCTGAGAAACTGTTTTGTGACTTGTGAATTCATCTCACTGAGTTACACCTTTGTGTTCCTGAGCAGTTTGGTAACACTTTTTTTGTGGAATCTGCAAAGGGATATTCGGGAGTGCCTAGAGTCCAATGGCGAAAAAGGATGTATCTTCAGGCAAAAACAGGAGAGAAGCTTTCTGAGAAACTCCTTTGTGATGTGTGCATTCATCTAATAGAGCTAAACGTTTCTGTTGAGGGAGCACTTTGGCGCCACTGTTTTTGTGGTGTCTGAGAAGGGATATTTGAGAGAACATGAAACCTATGTTGGAAAAGGAAATATCTTCAAATAACAACTAGAACGAAGCTTTCTGAGGAAGCAATTTGTGATGTGTGAATTTACCTCAGAGAGATACACCTTACTTGTCTTTGAGCAGTTTGCTACCACTGTTTTCGAGCAATATGCAAATGAATATATGAGAGTGCACTGAGGCATACCGTGTATAAAGAAATATCCTCAGATAAAAACGAGAATCTTTCTGAGAAACTGGTTGGTGGTATGTGAATTCATCTCACAGAGTTACATTGTTCTTTTCATTTGGCATTTTTCTAACACTGTTTTTGTGGAATCTGTAATTGCGTATTTTAAAGAACATTGAAGCATATGGTGACAAAGGAAATATTCTCAGATAAAAACTAGAAAGAAGTTTTCTGACAAACAGTTTTGTGAGGTGTGAATTAATCTCACAGAGTTACACCATTCCTTTCATTGAGCAGTTTGGTAGCACTGTTTTTGGGGAATCTGAGAAGGGATATTTTGGATTGCATTGAAGCCTAGGGTGACAAAGAAAATATCCTCAGATAAAAAATAGAAAGAAGCTTTCTGAGAAAGTTCTTTGTGATGTGTGAAGTCAACTCACAGAGGTACATCTTTCTTTACATGGAACAGTTGGCAAACTGTTTTTGTGGAATCTGCAAAGGGATATTTTGAGTGCTTTTAGGCCAATGGTGAAAAACGAAATATCCTCATATAAACACTAGAAAGAATATTTCTGAGAAACTGCTTTGTGATATGTGAATTCATCACACGGAGTTACACCTTCCTTTTCATTGAACAGCTTGCTATCCCTGTTTTATTGGAATTTGCAATGGGCTATTTAGAGATGCTTTGAAGCTTATGGTGAAAAAGGAAGTATCCTCATATTAAAACTAGAAAGAAGTTTTCTGAGAAACTGCTTTGTGATGTGTTAATTCATCTAAAACAGTTACACGATTATTTTTATGGTTTAGTTTGGTAGCACTGTTTTTGGGGAATCTAAGAAGGGAGATATTTTGGTTTGCATTGAAACCTATGGTGACAAAGAAAGATCCTCAGATAAAAGATAGAAAGAAGCTTTCTGAGAAAGTTATTTGTGAAGTGTGAATTCATCTCACATAGTTACATCTTTCTTTTCATGGAACAACTTGCTAGCACTGCTTTCCTGATATCTGCAAAGGGATAGTTGGGAGCACCTTGAGGCCTGTGGTGAAAAAGAAAATATCCTTAGAGAAAAACTATAAAGAAGCTTTCTGAGAAACTGCTTTGTGATGGGTGAATTCATCTCACAGAGTTCCATCTTTCTTTTCATTGTGCATTTTGGCAGCACTGTTTTTGGGCAATCTGCACAGGGATTTTCGGGAGCTCATAGAGGAATATGGTGAAAAAGGAAATATCTTCAAATATAAACTGTAGAGAAGGTTTTTGAGAAACTGTTTTGTGATGTGTGCATTCATCTCCTAGAGATAAATCATTTTGTTGATTAACCAATTTGGCTTCCCTGTTTTTGTGGTGTCTGAGAAGGGATAGTTGGGAGTGCAATGAGTCTGACACTGGATTAGTAAATATGCACAGATAAAAACTAGAAAGAAGATTTCTGGTAGACTGTTTTGTGATGGGTGAATTCTTCTTACAGAGTTAAATCTTTCTTTTCATTGAGGAGTTTGTTAACACTGCTTTTGTGGACTATTCCAAGGGATATTTGGAAGTGGATAGAGGCCAATGTTGAAAAAGGAATTATCTTCAGGTGAAAACTGGAGAGAAAGTTTCTGATAACTCTTTTGTGATATGTGCATTCATCTCATAGAGGTAAAACTTTCTGTTGAGAGAGTACTTTGGCTTCATTGTTTTTGTGTTGTCTGAGAAGGAATATTTGGGAGCGCATGATAGCCAATGGTGGAAAAGGAAATAGCCTGAGATAAAAACTAGAAAGAAGGTTTCTGAGAAATTTCTTTGTGATGGCTGAATTTATCACACAGAGTTACAACTTTTTCTTTGAGCAGTTTGATAGCACTGTTTTTACGGACTCTGCAAAGGTATATTCAGAAACTCCTGAAGGCCTACAGTGAAAAGGAAATAAATTCAGATAAATACTAGAGACAAACTTTTCAAGATACGGTTTTGTGATGTCTGTATTCATCTCAAAGCATTTAAACTTTTTTTGATAGAGCAGTTCTGTGTCACTGTTTTGGTGGTATCTGAGAGGAGGGATATTTGAGCACATTGAAACCTATGGTGAAAAAGGAAATATCATCAGATTTAAACTAGAAAGAAGTTTTCTGAGAAACTGCTTTGTGATGGGTGAATTCATCTCACAGAGTTACATATTTCTTTTCATTGAGCACTTTGGTAACACTGTTTTTGTGGAATCTTCAAAGGGATATTCTGGAGTGCAAAGAGTCCAATGGCAAAAAAGGAAATATCTTCAGGTAAAAACTGGAGAGAAACATTCTGAGAAACTCCTTTGTGATGTATGCATTCATCTAACAGAGCTAAATATTTCTGTTGAGGGAACACTGGCTGTTTTTGCGGTGTCTGAGAAGGGATATTAGGGAACACACTGAAGCCTACGGTTTTAAGGAAATATCTGCATATAAAAACTAGAAAGAAACTTTCTGAGAAACAGCTTTGTGATGTCTAAACTCATCTCACAGAGGTATACCATTCTTTTCATGGAGCAGTTTGGTAGCACTGTTTTGGGGGAATCTGAGAAGGGATATTTTGGATCGCATTGAAGCTTACAGTGACAAAGGAAATATCCTCAGATCACAAC
>NW_022315945.1:0-1002 GCF_002776525.5 Piliocolobus tephrosceles
TCTCCAGGGACCTGGGTCCCAGGCCTATATCCTGCTCCACCATCATGGATCAGCATGACTCAGCCATCGCACTAATGTGGTTCCCCCCACCCCCAGGAGGAGTGGAATGTAGTGATGTCACAATCCCCCTATGAACTGTCATTACTGCTGCAAGACCAGCCTTTTATCTTACAACCCAGTCCCCTAACTGTTCTCACCCAATTTCTGGTTCCTCTGGTCACAGCACAAATTTCCAGCTGGAATGGGAATGAAGAGTATGGGACCTAAGAGGCAGAGGTTTCAAGCTGCCTTACTCCCGTCACATAGACATTGACAGTGTGAAAAGCCTACCCTTTGCCTCTGAGCTCAAAATGTTGACAGTATCTCTGGGTGGCAATGGGAGAATGGGTTGGGTTTGGTTTTCTCCCAGGTTTCTACTCAACAGAGAGACTTTAACTTTTTTTCTGAGTTCTCCACCTCATATTCTAATTCTCCATGGTTCTGGGACCAGACTGCACTTCAGTCAGTGGTCTCTGAAGTGACATTTGCTCATCTTCTGTGGAATAGATCTTGGAAAACTGAACTTGACAGCTTGAGTCTTCCTCATACCATCTCAACTTCGGTACTTTGAGTGCCACAGGATAAATGTGGGAGATCTTTCTGAAGCATCAGTTTCCCTTGATTCTCTTGAGAGAGGAAAAAGCCTTAATGTGCTTAGGGATGACGGTCACATAGGTTTCTAAGAGCACACCAGACTTTTCTTTGAAATGAGACTTGGGTTGTCCTCTTTCTGATAAATTGCCAGATTTAACAAAAAAGTTGCCTTGTGTCATGAGGACACATTGATATAAAAGTTTGAGAGATACTGGTGCACTTATTCACACTAACAGACATGTGAGGATGTATGACTCTAAACCACACGGTGTGTAATTCTTGACTGCTTAATGTTTACTTTTCTACCTCTGCCTCTGGTTTTGGTCCCTGGCAGCTGTTGATTTGTGGAAAACCCCAGAGCTTGGAGTC
>NW_022315946.1:0-1002 GCF_002776525.5 Piliocolobus tephrosceles
GACTCCAAGCTCTGGGGTTTTCCACAAATCAACAGCTGCCAGGGACCAAAACCAGAGGCAGAGGTAGAAAAGTAAACATTAAGCAGTCAAGAATTACACACCGTGTGGTTTAGAGTCATACATCCTCACATGTCTGTTAGTGTGAATAAGTGCACCAGTATCTCTCAAACTTTTATATCAATGTGTCCTCATGACACAAGGCAACTTTTTTGTTAAATCTGGCAATTTATCAGAAAGAGGACAACCCAAGTCTCATTTCAAAGAAAAGTCTGGTGTGCTCTTAGAAACCTATGTGACCGTCATCCCTAAGCACATTAAGGCTTTTTCCTCTCTCAAGAGAATCAAGGGAAACTGATGCTTCAGAAAGATCTCCCACATTTATCCTGTGGCACTCAAAGTACCGAAGTTGAGATGGTATGAGGAAGACTCAAGCTGTCAAGTTCAGTTTTCCAAGATCTATTCCACAGAAGATGAGCAAATGTCACTTCAGAGACCACTGACTGAAGTGCAGTCTGGTCCCAGAACCATGGAGAATTAGAATATGAGGTGGAGAACTCAGAAAAAAAGTTAAAGTCTCTCTGTTGAGTAGAAACCTGGGAGAAAACCAAACCCAACCCATTCTCCCATTGCCACCCAGAGATACTGTCAACATTTTGAGCTCAGAGGCAAAGGGTAGGCTTTTCACACTGTCAATGTCTATGTGACGGGAGTAAGGCAGCTTGAAACCTCTGCCTCTTAGGTCCCATACTCTTCATTCCCATTCCAGCTGGAAATTTGTGCTGTGACCAGAGGAACCAGAAATTGGGTGAGAACAGTTAGGGGACTGGGTTGTAAGATAAAAGGCTGGTCTTGCAGCAGTAATGACAGTTCATAGGGGGATTGTGACATCACTACATTCCACTCCTCCTGGGGGTGGGGGGAACCACATTAGTGCGATGGCTGAGTCATGCTGATCCATGATGGTGGAGCAGGATATAGGCCTGGGACCCAGGTCCCTGGAGA
>NW_022315947.1:0-3757 GCF_002776525.5 Piliocolobus tephrosceles
TAGTTTTTATCTGAGGATATTTCATTTTTCACCATCATCTCAACTCATATTCCAAGAAAACAGTGTTATCAAACTGCTCAATGAAAATAGCAGTGTAATTCTGTGAGATGAATTCACACATTGCAAAGCAATTTCTCAGAAAGTATATTTCTAGTTTTTATCTGAGGATATTTCCTTTTTCACTATACGGCTCAAAGCTCTCACAAATATCCCTATGCAGATTCCACGAAATCAGTGTTAGCAAAGTGATCCATGAAAAGAAAGGTGTTACTCTGTGAGATGAATACATACATCACAAAGAGGCTTCTCAGAAAGATTCTTTCCAGTTTTTATCTGAGGATTTTTCCTTTAACACTATAGCCTTCAATGCTATCGATAATATCCCTTCTCAGATTCTCCAAAAGCAGTGCTCCCAATCTGCTCCATAGAAAGAGTTGTTTATCTCTGGGAGATGAATTAACACATCACAAAGTGGTTTCTCAGAGGATTCTTTCTAGTTTTTATATGTGAATATTTCCCTTTCCACCATAGGCTTCAATGCGCTCCCAAGTATCCTTTCTCAGACACCACAAAAACAGTGAGGCCAAAGTGCTCCCTCAACAGAAACATTTAACTCTAGTAGATGAATGCACACGTCACAAGGGTGTTTCTCAGAAAGCTCCTCTCACGTTTGTACCTGAAGATATTTCCTTTTTTGCCACTGGACTCTGTACACTCCTGAATATCCCCTTGCAGATTCCACAAAAACAGTGTTAACAAACTGCTCAATGAACAGAAAGGTGTAACTCTGTGAGATGAATTCACCCATCACAAAGCAGTTTCTCAGAAGCCTCCTTTCTAGTTTAAATCTGAGGATATTTTCTTTTTCAACACTGGCTTCAATGGGCTCCCAAGTATCTCCTCTCAGATACCACAAAAACAGTGAAGCTGAACTGCTAAATGAACAAAATTTTAAACTCTATGAGAGGTATACACACATCACAAACCGTTTCTCAAAAAGCTTCTCTCCAGTTATTATCTGAAGTTATTTCCTTTTTCACCGTAGTTTTCTGAGAACTCCTCAATATCCCTTTGCAGATTCCTTATAAACAGTGCAAACAAACAGCAGAAAGAAAGGAAATGTGTAAATCTGTGTGATGAATTCATCCATCACAAAGAAATTTCTTGGAATGCTTCTTTCTATTTTTTATCTGAGGCTATTTCCTTTTTCACCACAGGCTTCAATGTGCTCCTAAATATAATATGGTAGATTCCATAAAAACAGTGTTATCAAACTGCTAAATCAAAACAACAGTGTAACTTTGTGAGATGAACACACACATCACAAAGTGGTGTCTCAGAAAACTTCTTTCCTGTTTTTATATGTGGATCTTTCTGATTTCCCTATATGCATGAAAGCACTCCAAATATCCCTTTGCAGATTCGATGAAAGCAGTGTTAGAAAACTGCTCTATGGAAAGAAAGCTGTAACTCTGTTAAATGAATTCACATATCACAAAGAACTTTCTCACACAGATTCTTTCTAACTTTTATCTCAGGATATTTTCTTTGTCACCCTAGGCTTCAAAGAGCTTCAAAATATCCCCTCTCAGATTCCCGAAAACCAGTGCTATGAAACTGATACATGAAAAGAATTGAGTAACACTGTGAGATGAATTAACACATAAGAAATCAGTTTCTCAGAAAGCATCTTTCTGGTTTTTATATTAGGATTTTCCCTTTCGCCATTAGCTTCAACGTGCTCATAAATATCCCATTGCAGATTCCAATAAAAGAGTGTTAGCAAACTGCTCCATGTAGAGAACACTGTAACACTGTGAGATGAATTTACACATCACAAAGCAGTTTCTCAGAAAGCTTCTTTGTAGTTTTTATCTAAGAATATTTCCTTTTTCACCAAAGGACTCAATGCACTCCCAAAAATTCCTTTGAAGATTCCACGAAAAGAGTGTTAGGATGCTGCTCCATGAAAAGAAAGGTGTAACTCCGTTGGATGAATTCACACATCACAAAGAAGTTTTTCAGAAAGTTTCTTTCTAGTTTTTATCTGAGGATGTTTCCTTTCTCACCGTAGGCTTGGATGTGATCCAAAATATCCCTTCTTAGATTCCCATGAAACAGTGCTACCAAAGGGCTCCATGAAAATTAAAGTGTAACTCTGTGCGATGAATTCACAAATCACAAAGCAGTTTCTCAGAAAGCTTCTTTCTTGTTTCTGTCTGAGGAAATTTCCTTTGTCATCATAAGCTTCAATGCGCTCTGAAATATCCCATTGCAGATTCCAAGAAAACAGTGTTAGCAAACTGCTCAATAAAAATAAAAGTGTAATGCTGTGAGATGAATTCAAACATCACAAAGCAGTTACAAAAAAAGCATCCTTTTGGTTTTTATCTGAGAATATTTCCTTTCTCACCATAGGCTGCAACGCGATTGCAAATATCCTATTGCAGATTCCATAAAACAGTGTTATCAAACTGTTCAATGAAAAGAACAATGTAACTCTGTGAAATGAATTCACACATCACAAAACAGTTTCTCAGAAAGCTTCTTTATAGTTTTTATCTGAGGATATTTCCTTTGTCTCCATAGGCCTCAATGCACTCTCAAATATCTCATTGCAGATTACACAGAAAGAGTGTCAGGAAACTCCTCCATGGAGAGAAAGTTGTAATTCAGTGACACGAATTCACACATGACAAAGAAGTTCTCAGAAAGTTCTTTCTAGTTTTTATCTGATTCTATATCCTTTGTCACCATAGGCTTGCATGCGATCCAAAATATCCCTTCTCAATTTCCAGAAAAACAGTGCTACCAAACTGATCCATTAAGTGTATCGTGTAACACTGTGAGATGAATTCACAAGTCACAAAGCAGTTTCTCATAAAGCTTCTTTTTGGTTTTGTCTTAGGATATTTCTTTTGTCACCATAGGCTTCAATGAGATCCAAAATATCCCTTCTCATATTCCTCATAAGCAGTGCTACCAAACTGCTCCATGGAAAGTATCTTGTACTTCTGTGAGAAGAATTAACCCAACACAATGCAGTTTCTCAGAAAGCTTCTTTCTGGTTTTGATATGAGGATATTTCCTTTGTCACCATAAGCTTCAATGTACTCCGAAATATCCCATTGCAGATTCCAAGAAAATGGTTTTCACAAACTGCTCAACGAAAGAACATTGTAACTCTGTGTGGTGAATTCACACATCACTAAGCAGTTTCTCAGAAAGCTTCTTTTTTATTTTATCTGAGGATATTTCTTGGTCACCATAGGCTTCACTGTGTTACAAAATATAACATGGCAGATTCCATGAAAACATTGTTATCAAACTGCTCAAGGAAAAGAACAGTGTAATTCTGTGAGATGAATTGACACATCAGGAAGCAATTTCCCAGAAAACTTCTTTCTCATTTTGAAATGACGATTTTCACTATATGCCTCAATACGCTCCCAAATATGCCTTTGTAGATTCCACAAAAACAGTGTTACAATACTGCTCCATGAAAAGAAAGGTGTCCCTCTGTGAGATTAATTCACAAATAACAAAGAAATTTCTCAGACAGCTTCTTTCTAGTTTTTATCTGAGAATACTTCCTTTCTCAACGTTGGCTACAATGCAATCCAAATTATCCCTTCTCAGGTTCCCAAAAATCAGAGCTACCAAACTGATCCATAAAAAAAATCGTGTAACTCTGTGTGTTAAATCAACATATCAAAAAGCAGTTTCTTAGAAAACTTCTTTATGGATTTTGTCTAAG
>NW_022315948.1:0-1875 GCF_002776525.5 Piliocolobus tephrosceles
TAGTTTTTATCTGAGGATATTTCATTTTTCACCATCATCTCAACTCAAATTCCAAGAAAACAGTGTTATCAAACTGCTCAATGAAAATAGCAGTGTAATTCTGTGAGATGAATTCACACATTGCAAAGCAATTTCTCAGAAAGTATATTTCTAGTTTTTATCTGAGGATATTTCCTTTTTCACTATATGGCTCAAAGCTCACACAAATATCCCTATGCAGATTCCACGAAATCAATGTTAGCAAAGTGATCCATGAAAAGAAAGGTGTTACTCTGTGAGATGAATACATACATCATAAAGAGGCTTCTCAGAAAGATTCTTTCCAGTTTTTATCTGAGGATATTTCCTTTAACACGATAGCCTTCAATGCTATTGATAATATCCCTTCTCAGATTCTCCAAAAGCAGTGCTCCCAATCTGCTCCATAGAAAGACTTCTTTATCTCTGGGAGATGAATTAACACCTCACAAAGTGGTTTCTCAGAGGATTCTTTCTAGTTTTTATATGTGGATATTTCCCTTTCCACCATAGGCTTCAATGTGCTCCCAAGTATCCCTTCTCAGATACCACAAAAACAGTGAGGCCAAAGTGCACCCTCAACAGAAATGTTTAACTCTAGTAGATGAATGCACACTTCACAAGGGTGTTTCTCAGAAAGCTCCTCTCATGTTTGTACCTGAAGATATTTGCTTTTTTGCCACTGGACTCTGTACACTCCCGAATATCCCCTTGCAGATTCCACAAAAACAGTGTTAACAAACTGCTCAATGAACAGAAAGGTATAACTCTGTGAGATGAATTCACCCATCACAAAGCAGTTTCTCAGAAACCTTCTTTCTAGTTTAAATCTGAGGATATTTCCTTTTTCAACAATGGGTTCAATGTGCTCCCAAGTATCTCCTTTCAGATACCACAAAAACAGTGAAGCTGAACTGCTAAATGAACAAAATTTTAAACTCTATGAGATGTATACACACATCACAAACCGTTTCTCAAAAAGCTTCTCTCCAGTTATTATCTGTAATTATTTCCTTTTTCACTGTAGTTTTCTGAGAACTCCTCAATATCCCTTTGCAGATTCCATATAAACAGTGCAAACAAACTGCTGAAAGAAAGCAAATGTGTAAATCTGTGTGATGAATTCATCCATCGCAAAGAAATTTATTGGAATGCTTCTTTCTATATTTTATCTGAGGCTATTTCCTTTTTCACCACAGGCTTCAATGTGCTCCTAAATATAATATGGTAGATTCCACGAAAACAGTGTTATCAAACTGCTAAATCAAAACAACAGTGTAATTTTGTGAGATGAATGCACACATCACAAAGTAGTTTCCCAGAAAACTTCTTTCCCGTTTTTATATGTGGATCTTTCTGATTTCCCTATATGCATGAAAGCACTCCAAATATCCCTTTGCAGATTCAATGAAAGCAGTGATAGAAAACTGCTCCATGAAAAGAAAGCTGTAACTCTGTGAAATGAATTCACATATCACAAATAACTTTCTCACACAGATTCTTTCTAATTTTTATCTCAGGATATTTTCTTTGTCACCCTAGGCTTCAAAGAGCTTCAAAATATCCCCTCTCAGATTCCCGAAAACCAGTGATATGAAACTGATACATGAAAAGAATCGTTTAACTCTGTGAGATGAATTAACACATCAGAAATCAGTTTCTCAGAAAAAATCTTTCTAGTTTTTATATTAGGATTTTCCCTTTCAACATTAGCTTCAATGCACTCAGAATTGCATTGCAGATTCCAAGAAAAAGGTGTTAGCAAACTGCTCCATGTAGAGAACACTGTAACACTGTGAGAAGAATTTACACATCACAAAGCAGTTTCTCAGAAAGCTTCTTTGTAGTTTTTATCTA
>NW_022315949.1:0-1875 GCF_002776525.5 Piliocolobus tephrosceles
TAGATAAAAACTACAAAGAAGCTTTCTGAGAAACTGCTTTGTGATGTGTAAATTCTTCTCACAGTGTTACAGTGTTCTCTACATGGAGCAGTTTGCTAACACCTTTTTCTTGGAATCTGCAATGCAATTCTGAGTGCATTGAAGCTAATGTTGAAAGGGAAAATCCTAATATAAAAACTAGAAAGATTTTTTCTGAGAAACTGATTTCTGATGTGTTAATTCATCTCACAGAGTTAAACGATTCTTTTCATGTATCAGTTTCATATCACTGGTTTTCGGGAATCTGAGAGGGGATATTTTGAAGCTCTTTGAAGCCTAGGGTGACAAAGAAAATATCCTGAGATAAAAATTAGAAAGAATCTGTGTGAGAAAGTTATTTGTGATATGTGAATTCATTTCACAGAGTTACAGCTTTCTTTTCATGGAGCAGTTTTCTATCACTGCTTTCATTGAATCTGCAAAGGGATATTTGGAGTGCTTTCATGCATATAGGGAAATCAGAAAGATCCACATATAAAAACGGGAAAGAAGTTTTCTGGGAAACTACTTTGTGATGTGTGCATTCATCTCACAAAATTACACTGTTGTTTTGATTTAGCAGTTTGATAACACTGTTTTCGTGGAATCTACCATATTATATTTAGGAGCACATTGAAGCCTGTGGTGAAAAAGGAAATAGCCTCAGATAAAATATAGAAAGAAGCATTCCAATAAATTTCTTTGCGATGGATGAATTCATCACACAGATTTACACATTTGCTTTCTTTCAGCAGTTTGTTTGCACTGTTTATATGGAATCTGCAAAGGGATATTGAGGAGTTCTCAGAAAACTACAGTGAAAAAGGAAATAATTACAGATAATAACTGGAGAGAAGCTTTTTGAGAAACGGTTTGTGATGTGTGTATACATCTCATAGAGTTTAAAATTTTGTTCATTTAGCAGTTCAGCTTCACTGTTTTTGTGGTATCTGAAAGGAGATACTTGGGAGCACATTGAACCCATTGTTGAAAAAGGAAATATCCTCAGATTTAAACTAGAAAGAAGGTTTCTGAGAAACTGCTTTGTGATGGGTGAATTCATCTCACAGAGTTATACCTTTCTGTTCATTGAGCAGTTTGTTAACACTGTTTTTGTGGAATCTGCAAGGGGATATTCGGGAGTGTACAGAGTCCAGTGGCAAAAAAGCAAATATCTTCAGGTACAAACATGAGAGGAGCTTTCTGAGAAACACCCTTGTGAAGTGTGCATTCATCTACTAGAGTTAAACATTTCTGTTGAGGGTGCACTTTGGCCTCACTGTTTTTGTGGTATCTGAGAAGGGATACTTGGGAGCACATTGAAGCCTATGGTGGAAAGGGAAATATCCACATATAAAAACTAGAAAGAATCCTCTGAGAAACCACTTTGTGAGGTGTTAATTCATCTCCCAGAGATAAAGAAGTCTTTCTATGGAGCAGATTGGGAGCACTGCTTTTGGAGAATCTGAGAAGGGATATTATCAATAGCATTGAAGGCTATCGTGTTAAAGGAAATATCCTCAGATAAAAACTGGAAAGAATCTTTCTGAGAAGCCTCTTTATGATGTATGTATTCATCTCACAGAGTAACACCTTTCTTTTCATGGATCACTTTGCTAACATTGATTTCGTGGAATCTGCATAGGGATATTTGTGTGAGCTTTGAGCCATATAGTGAAAAAGGAAATATCCTCAGATAAAAACTAGAAATATACTTTCTGAGAAATTGCTTTGCAATGTGTGAATTCATCTCACAGAATTACACTGCTATTTTCATTGAGCAGTTTGATAACACTGTTTTCTTGGAATTTGAGTTGAGATGATGGTGAAAAATGAAATATCCTCAGATAAAAACTA
>NW_022315950.1:0-3757 GCF_002776525.5 Piliocolobus tephrosceles
CTTAGACAAAATCCATAAAGAAGTTTTCTAAGAAACTGCTTTTTGATATGTTGATTTAACACACAGAGTTACACGATTTTTTTTATGGATCAGTTTGGTAGCTCTGATTTTTGGGAACCTGAGAAGGGATAATTTGGATTGCATTGTAGCCAACGTTGAGAAAGGAAGTATTCTCAGATAAAAACTAGAAAGAAGCTGTCTGAGAAATTTCTTTGTTATTTGTGAATTAATCTCACAGAGGGACACCTTTCTTTTCATGGAGCAGTATTGTAACACTGTTTTTGTGGAATCTACAAAGGCATATTTGGGAGCGTATTGAGGCATATAGTGAAAATCGTCATTTCAAAATGAGAAAGAAGTTTTCTGGGAAATTGCTTCCTGATGTGTCAATTCATCTCACAGAATTACACTGTTCTTTTCCTTGAGCAGTTTGATAACAATGTTTTCATGGAATCTGCCATGTTATATTTTGTAACACAGTGAAGCCTATGGTGACCAAGAAATATCCTCAGATAAAATAAAAAAGAAGCTTTCTGAGAAACTGCTTAGTGATGTGTGAATTCACCACACAGAGTTACAATGTTCTTTCGTTGAGCAGTTTGTGAAAACCATTTTCTTGGAATCTGCAATGGGATATTTCGGAGTACATTGAAGCTTATGGTGACAAAGGAAATATCCTCATATCAAAACCAGAAAGAAGCTTTCTGAGAAACTGCATTGTGTTGGGTTAATTCTTCTCACAGAAGTACAAGATACTTTCCATGGAGCAGTTTGGTAGCACTGCTTATGAGGAATATGAGAAGGGATATTTTGGATCTCATTGAAGCCTATGGTGACAAAAGAAATATCCTAAGACAAAACCAAAAAGAAGCTTTATGAGAAACTGCTTTGTGACTTGTGAATTCATCTCACAGTGTTACACGATACACTTAATGGATCAGTTTGGTAGCACTGTTTTTCTGGAAATTGAGAAGGGATATTTTGGATCGCATGCAAGCCTATGGTGACAAAGGATATAGAATCAGATAAAAACTAGAAAGAACTTTCTGAGAACTTCTTTGTCATGTGTGAATTCGTGTCACTGAATTACAACTTTCTCTCCATGGAGGAGTTTCCTGACACTCTTTCTGTGTAATCTGCAATGAGATATTTGAGAGTGCATTGAGGCCTATGGAGACAAAGGAAATATCCTCAGATAAAAACTATAAAGAAGCTTTCTGAGAAACTGTTTTGTGATGTGTGAATTCATTTCACAGAGTTACATTGTTCTTTTCATTGAACAGTTTGATAACACTGTTTTATGGAATCTGCAATAGGATATTTGCAATCGCGTTGCAGCCTATGGTGAGAAAGGAAATATTCTCAGATAAAAACCAAAAGGATGCTTTTTTTGTAACTGCTTTGTGATGTTTGAATTCATCTCACAGCATTACACTTTTATTTTTATTGAGCAGTTTGCTAACACTGTTTTCTTGGAATCTGCAATGGGATATTTCAGAGCGCATTGAAGCTTATGATGACAAAGGAAATTTCCTCAGACAGAAACAAGAAAGAAGCTTTCTGAGAAACTGCTTTGTGATTTGTGAATTCATCGCACAGAGTTACACTTTAATTTTCATGGAGCCCTTTGGTAGCACTGTTTCATGGGAATCTAAGAAGGGATATTTTGGATCACATCCAAGCCTACGGTGAGAAAGGAAACATCCTCAGATAAAAACTAGAAAGAAACTTTCTGAAAAACTTCTTTGTGATGTGTGAATTCATCCAACGGAGTTACACCTTTCTTTTCATGGAGCAGCATCCTAACACTCTTTTCGTGGAATCTTCAAAGGAATTTTTGGGAGTGCATTGAGTCCTTTGGTGAAAAAGGAAATATTCTTAGATAAAAACTACAAAGAAGCTTTCTGAGAAACTGCTTTGTGATGTGTAAATTCATCTCACAGTGTTACAGTGTTCTCTACATGGAGCAGTTTGCTAACACTCTTTTATTGGAATCTGCAATGGGATATTTATGAGCACGTTGAAGCTAATGGCGAAAGGGAAAATCCTAATATAAAAACCAGAAAGATGCTTTCTGAGAAACTGATTTCTTATGTGTTAATTCATCTCACAGTGTTACTCAATTCTTTTCATGTATCAGTTTCATAGCACTGGTTTTCGGGAATCTGAGAGGGGATATTTTGAAGCTCTTTGAAGCCTAGGGTGACAAAGAAAATATCCTGAGATAAAAGTTAGAAAGAATCTGTGTGAGAAAGTTCTTTGTGATATGTGAATTCATTTAACAGAGTTACAGCTTTCTTTCCATAGAGCAGTTTTCTAACACTGCTTTCATCGAATCTGCAAAGGGATATTTGGAGTGCTTTCATGCATATAGGGAAATCAGAAAGATCCACATATAAAAACAGGAAAGAAGTTTTCTGAGACACCACTTTGTGATGTGTGTGTTCATCTCACAAAGTTACACTGTTGTTTTGATTTAGCAGTTTGATAACACTGTTTTTATGGAATCTACCATATTATATTTAGGAGCACATTGAAGCCTGTGGTGAAAAAGGAAATAGCCTCAGATAAAAAATAGAAAGAAGCATTCCAAGAAATTTCTTTGTGATGGATGAATTCATCACACAGATTTACACATTTCCTTTCTTTCTGCTGTTTGTTTGCACTGTTTATAAGGAATCTGCAAAGGGATATTGAGGAGTTCTCAGAAAACTACGGTGAAAAAGGAAATAACTTCAGATAATAACTGGAGAGAAGCTTTTTGAGAAACGGTTTGTGATGTGTGTATACCTCTCATAGAGTTTAAAATTTTGTTCATTTAGCAGTTCAGCTTCACTGTTTTTGTGGTATCTGAGAGGAGATACTTGGGAGCCCATTGAAGCCAGTGTTGAAAAAGAAAATATCCTCAGATTTAAACTAGAAAGGAGGCTTCTGAGAAACTGCTTTGTGATGGGTGAATTCATCTCACAGAGTTACACCTTTCTGTTCATTGAGCAGTTTGTTAACACTGTTTTTGTGGAATCTGCAAGGGGATATTCAGGAGTGTACAGAGTCCAGTGGCAAAAAAGGAAATATCTTCAGGTACAAACGTGAGAGGAGCTTTCTGAGAAACACCCTTGTGACGTGTGCATTCATCTACTAGAGTTAAATGTTTCTGTTGAGGGAGCACTTTGGCCTCACTGTTTTTGTGGTGTCTGAGAAAGGATACTTGGGAGCGCATTGAAGCCTATGGTGGAAAGGGAAATATTCACATATAAAAACTAGAAAGAATCCTCTGAGAAACCACTTTGTGATGTGTTAATTCATCTCCCAGAGATAAACAACTCTTTCTATGGAGCAGATTGGGAGCACTGCTTTTGGAGAATCTGAGAAGGGATATTATCGATAGCATTGAAGGCTATAGTGTTAAAGGAAAAATCCTCAGATAAAAACTGGAAAGAATCTTTCTGAGAAGCCTCTTTGTGATGTATGTATTCATCTCACAGAGTAACACCTTTCTTTTCATGGATCACTTTGCTAACACTGATTTCGTGGAATCTGCATAGGGATATTTGTGAGAGCTTTGAGCCGTATAGTGAAAAAGGAAATATCCTCAGATAAAAACTAGAAATATACTTTCTGAGAAATTGCTTTGCAATGTGTGAATTCATCTCACAGAATTACACTGCTATTTTCATTGAGCAGTTTGATAACACTGTTTTCTTGGAATATGAGTTGAGATGATGGTGAAAAATGAAATATCCTCAGATAAAAACTA
>NW_022315951.1:0-1223 GCF_002776525.5 Piliocolobus tephrosceles
TGAAATGAATTCATACATCACAAAGCAGTTTCTCAGAAAGCTTCTTTATAGTTTTTATCTGAGGATATTTCCTTTGTCTCCATAGGCCTCAATGTACTCTCAAATATCTCATTGTAGATTACACAGAAAGAGTGTCAGGAAACTCCTCCATGGAGAGAAAGTTGTAATTCAGTGACGTGAATTCACACATGACAAAGAAGTTTCTCAGAAAGTTCTTTCTAGTTTTTATCTGATTCTATATCCTTTGTCACCATACGCTTGCATGCGATCCAAAATATCCCTTCTCAGATTCCAGAAAAACAGTGCTACCAAACTGATCCATGAAGTGTATCATGTAACACTGTGAGATGAATTCACAAGTCACAAAGCAGTTTCTCATAAAGCTTCTTTTTGGTTTTGTCTTAGGATATTTCCTTTGTCACCATAGGCTTCAATGAGATCCAAAACATCCCTTCTCATATTCCTCATAAGCAGTGCTACCAAACTGCTCCATGGAAAGAATCTTGTACCTCTGTGAGAAGAATTAACCCAACACAATGCAGTTTCTCAGAAAGCTTCTTTCTGGTTTTGATATGAGGCTATTTCCTTTGTCACCATAAGCTTCAATGTACTCCGAAATATCCCACTGCAGGTTCCAAGAAAATGGTTTTCACAAACTGCTCAGTGAAAGAACATTGTAACTCTGTGTGGTGAATTCACACATCACTAAGCAGTTTCTCAGAAATCTTCTTTTTGATTTTTGTCTGAGGATATTTCTTGGTCACCATAGGCTTCACTGTGTTACAAAATATAACATGGCAGATTCCATGAAAACATTGTTATCAAACTGCTCAAGGAAAAGAACAGTGTAATTCTGTGAGGTGAATTGACACATCAGGAAGCAATTTCCCAGAACACTTCTTTCTCATTTTCAAATGACGATTTTCCCCTTTTCACTATATGCCTCAATACGCTCCCAAATATGCCTTTGTAGATTCCACAAAAACAGTGTTACAATACTGCTCCATGAAAATAAAGATGTCCCTCTGTGAGATTAATTCGCAAATAATAAAGAAATTTCTCAGACAGCTTCTTTCTAGGTTTATCTGAGAATACTTCCTTTCTCAACGTTGGCTACAATGCAATCCAAATTATCCCTTCCCAGGTTCCCAAAAAACAGAGCTACCAAACTGATCCATAAAAAAATCGTGTAACTCTGTGTGTTAAATCAACACATCAAAAAG
>NW_022315952.1:0-1223 GCF_002776525.5 Piliocolobus tephrosceles
CTTTTTGATGTGTTGATTTAACACACAGAGTTACACGATTTTTTTATGGATCAGTTTGGTAGCTCTGTTTTTTGGGAACCTGGGAAGGGATAATTTGGATTGCATTGTAGCCAACGTTGAGAAAGGAAGTATTCTCAGATAAACCTAGAAAGAAGCTGTCTGAGAAATTTCTTTATTATTTGCGAATTAATCTCACAGAGGGACATCTTTATTTTCATGGAGCAGTATTGTAACACTGTTTTTGTGGAATCTACAAAGGCATATTTGGGAGCGTATTGAGGCATATAGTGAAAAGGGGAAAATCGTCATTTGAAAATGAGAAAGAAGTGTTCTGGGAAATTGCTTCCTGATGTGTCAATTCACCTCACAGAATTACACTGTTCTTTTCCTTGAGCAGTTTGATAACAATGTTTTCATGGA
The DNA here is from genome assembly GCF_002776525.5 of Piliocolobus tephrosceles. Classification (NCBI taxonomy): domain Eukaryota; kingdom Metazoa; phylum Chordata; class Mammalia; order Primates; family Cercopithecidae; genus Piliocolobus; species Piliocolobus tephrosceles. Next base: position 421 of record NW_022315952.1, read on the forward strand.
ATCTGCCATGTTATATTTTGTAACACAGTGAAGCCTATGGTGACCAAGAAATATCCTCAGACAAAAATCAAAAAGAAGATTTCTGAGAAACTGCTTAGTGATGTGTGAATTCACCACACAGAGTTACAATGTTCTTTCACTGAGCAGTTTGTGAAAACCATTTTCTTGGAACCTGCAGTGGGATATTTCGGAGTACATTGAAGCTTATGGTGACAAAGGAAATAGCCTCATATCAAAACCAGAAAGAAGCTTTCTGAGAAACTGCATTGTGTTGGGTTAATTCTTCTCACAGAGGTACAAGATTCTTTCCATGGAGCAGTTTGGTAGCACTGCTTATGAGGAATATGAGAAGGGATGTTTTGGATCTCATTGAAGCCTATGGTGACAAAGGAAATATCCTAAGACAAAACCAAAAAGAAGCTTTATGAGAAACTGCTTTGTGACTTGTGAATTCATCTCACAGTGTTACATGATACACTTCATGGATCAGTTTGGTAGCACTGTTTTTCTGGAATCTGAGAAGGGATATTTTGGATCGCATGCAAGCGTATGGTGACAAAGGATATAGAATCAGATAAAAACTAGAAAGAACTTTCTGAGAAACTTCTTTGTCATGTGTGAATTCACGTCACTGAATTACAACTTTCTCTCCATGGAGGAGTTTCCTGACACTCTTTCTGTGTAATCTACAATGAGATATTTGAGAGTACATTGAGGCCTATGGAGACAAAGGAAATATCCTCAGATAAAAACTATAAAGAAGCTTTCTGAGAAACTGCTTTGTGATGTATGAATTCATTTCA
>NW_022315953.1:0-1358 GCF_002776525.5 Piliocolobus tephrosceles
CCACACCTTGGTCCTGGTCATTTGCTTGCACGGAGGTTGAAAGTCAGGCAGAGAGGCAAGCTCGGGGCCACCTGAGGTCTTTCTTGACCTGTCTCTTGTTTTTGAAAAGACCAAAGGCACATCTATGAGCTACAACTGTGTCAACTTGCACCATTATTTTTGTTGTCATTATGTAATTTTCCAATCTCAGTTTTTAGGGAACCCACGAGAAGCTTTCATTCCTGTGTAACTGATGCAGTGGTAAGGAATCCTGTAGTGCTGGCTTCTGCTTCACAATTATAAGCAAGACTTTACCAAGTGAAGAACAAAGTGTGAATCTTGTGTTATGCATCCCTTGACTTGTGAGTTTTGTTTGGTTGAAAATCTTTCTCATGTGAAAATCTTTCACAACCCAGTAGAGCTCACAAATAATTTTGCAAACAGTTGTGTGGTTGAGCTGTTTGTTTGCCATGGTTAAATAAATATGAGGAGACTGGGTCAGCTGGATGTGATCCAGACCAGTGACATTTCAACAACGCAATAGGGGCCAACATAGTGGCTCACGCCTGTAATCCCAGCATGCTAGGAGGTTGAGGTGGGAGGATCACTTGAGGTCAGGAGAGTTTGAGACCAGCTTGGGCTACATGGCAAAACCCCATCTCTACTAAAAATACAAGGAATTAGCCAGGTGTGGTGGAACGCGTCTGTAATCTCAGCTACTCGGGAGGCTGAGGCAGGAGATTCTCTTGAACCCGGGAGGCGGAGGTTGCAGCAGTGAGCCAAGATCACACCACCGCACTCAAGCCTGGGCAACAGAGTGAGACTCCAATAAATAAATAAATAAATAAATAAATAAATAAATAAATAAATAAAAACTTAAAAAAAAAAAAACAACGCAGTAGAGCCAGATTTCACCTGTGATCATGGCCAATCAGGATACAGGTTTCACCTACTCTGTGTCACCCGCTTCCTGGAGTCGAGGCAGAGGATTAAGATGCAGGTGGCATATGGCTTCTGGACAGCAGCTCCCCACCCACTAGCTACTATCTTCTGTGTGTGATGAGTGGGGTCTCCTGTGAGGAGACACTCAAGACCACCCCAGTGTTGGATCAGGCAGCATAACTCTCTTCACCTGCAGCTTTCTTGACCTGGCCAGTACTGTGCTAGTGTGGACAGATAGAGTGACACTCTTCCAGGGCCTGGTCCTGCTATGCTCTGGGAACATGGTTTGGGACACAGTCAGAGCAGGTTTTGTAGAATCAGTCTCCCTGACTTGGGACTAAACTTTTTATTCTGTTATCTGGCAACAATGCGAGGTTCTTGCCTATATCGCGCAGCCATAGTCTTCTCAGTCAAACTCAAAGCTCTCACTTTTGCAT
>NW_022315954.1:0-1402 GCF_002776525.5 Piliocolobus tephrosceles
TTTTTTTTTTTTTTTTTTTTTTTTTTTTGAGAAGGGGTCTCGCTCTGCCATCCAGGCTGGAGTGCAGTGGCTGGATCTCAGCTCACTGAAAGCTCTGCCTCCCGGGTTTACGCCATTCTCCTGCCTCAGCCTCCCGAGCAGCTGGGACTACAGGCACCCGCCACCTCGCCCGGCTAGTTTTTTGTATTTTTTTTTTTTTTTTTTTTTAGTAGAGATGGGGTTTCACCGTGTTAGCCAGGATGGTCTCGATTTCCTGACCTCGTGATCCACCCATCTCGGCCTCCCAAAGTGCTGGGATTACAGGCTTGAGCCACCGCGCCCGGCCTATTTTTTTAAGAGTACAAAATTGAAGCATATTCTGATAGGGAATTTAAAATACTCACTAAAGCAGGCAGAATAAGTATAATGAACCACAGCTCACCCCAACCACCATCACCCCCTACTCAACCTCGCCAACCCCGCCCCCACCCCATTAGTCTTCTTGTCAGGTATTATTTTGAAGCAAATCTCAGTTATCTTATCTTTCCATAAATATTTTGTTATATGTCTCTAAAACATACACACTTTTTTTTTTTTTTTTTTGAGAGAGGGTCTCGCTCTGTTGCCCAGGCTGGAGCACAGTGGCATAATCATGACTCATTGCAGCCTCTTGGGTTCAAGTGATCCTTCCACCTCAGAGTAGCTGGGACCACAGGCACATGCCACCATGTCTAGTTAATTTTTTAAATTTTTGTAAAAATGGAGTCTCACTATCTTGGCCAGTCAGGTCTTGAACTCCTGAGCTTAAGTGATCCTCCTGCCTTAGCCTCCCAAACTGTTGGGATAACAGGCATGAGGCACTGCACCTGGCCCAGACTCTTTAAAAACCTAACCAGGACGGGCATGGTGGCTCATGCCTATAATCTCAGCACTTTGGGAGGCCGAGGTGGGTGCATCACCTGAGGTCAGCAGTTCCAGACCATGGCCAACATGGTGAAACCCCATCTCTACTAAAAATACAAAATATTAGCCAGGCATGGTGGCGGGCGCCTGTAATGCCAGCTACATGGGAGGCTGAGATATGAGAACTGCTTGAACGTGGGAAGTGGAGGTTGCAGCAAGCCAAGATCACGCCATTGCACTCCAGCCTGGGCAACAAGAACAAACTCTGTCTCAAAAAAAAACAAAAACAAAAACAAAAAAAGAGAAACCTCGCCACAATACCACTGTCACACTCCAAAAGCTTTACCAATAATTTTTTAATATCTATACTTTCCAGTTTAGCCAATAACTATTGAGTTTTGGAATCATATGAGAATTTGACTGCTAGCTCACTTCCTTGCCAAGGAACCTTGGGAAATTGTTTAACTTCTTTGAAGCCTTTTTTCTTTTTTCTTTTTCTTTCTTTTTTTTTTTTTTTTTT
>NW_022315955.1:0-1358 GCF_002776525.5 Piliocolobus tephrosceles
ATGCAAAAGTGAGAGCTTTGAGTTTGACTGAGAAGACTATGGCTGCGCGATATAGGCAAGAACCTCGCATTGTTGCCAGATAACAGAATAAAAAGTTTAGTCCCAAGTCAGGGAGACTGATTCTACAAAACCTGCTCTGACTGTGTCCCAAACCATGTTCCCAGAGCATAGCAGGACCAGGCCCTGGAAGAGTGTCACTCTATCTGTCCACACTAGCACAGTACTGGCCAGGTCAAGAAAGCTGCAGGTGAAGAGAGTTATGCTGCCTGATCCAACACTGGGGTGGTCTTGAGTGTCTCCTCACAGGAGACCCCACTCATCACACACAGAAGATAGTAGCTAGTGGGTGGGGAGCTGCTGTCCAGAAGCCATATGCCACCTGCATCTTAATCCTCTGCCTCGACTCCAGGAAGCGGGTGACACAGAGTAGGTGAAACCTGTATCCTGATTGGCCATGATCACAGGTGAAATCTGGCTCTACTGCGTTGTTTTTTTTTTTTTAAGTTTTTATTTATTTATTTATTTATTTATTTATTTATTTATTTATTTATTGGAGTCTCACTCTGTTGCCCAGGCTTGAGTGCGGTGGTGTGATCTTGGCTCACTGCTGCAACCTCCGCCTCCCGGGTTCAAGAGAATCTCCTGCCTCAGCCTCCCGAGTAGCTGAGATTACAGACGCGTTCCACCACACCTGGCTAATTCCTTGTATTTTTAGTAGAGATGGGGTTTTGCCATGTAGCCCAAGCTGGTCTCAAACTCTCCTGACCTCAAGTGATCCTCCCACCTCAACCTCCTAGCATGCTGGGATTACAGGCGTGAGCCACTATGTTGGCCCCTATTGCGTTGTTGAAATGTCACTGGTCTGGATCACATCCAGCTGACCCAGTCTCCTCATATTTATTTAACCATGGCAAACAAACAGCTCAACCACACAACTGTTTGCAAAATTATTTGTGAGCTCTACTGGGTTGTGAAAGATTTTCACATGAGAAAGATTTTCAACCAAACAAAACTCACAAGTCAAGGGATGCATAACACAAGATTCACACTTTGTTCTTCACTTGGTAAAGTCTTGCTTATAATTGTGAAGCAGAAGCCAGCACTACAGGATTCCTTACCACTGCATCAGTTACACAGGAATGAAAGCTTCTCGTGGGTTCCCTAAAAACTGAGATTGGAAAATTACATAATGACAACAAAAATAATGGTGCAAGTTGACACAGTTGTAGCTCATAGATGTGCCTTTGGTCTTTTCAAAAACAAGAGACAGGTCAAGAAAGACCTCAGGTGGCCCCGAGCTTGCCTCTCTGCCTGACTTTCAACCTCCGTGCAAGCAAATGACCAGGACCAAGGTGTGG
>NW_022315956.1:0-1302 GCF_002776525.5 Piliocolobus tephrosceles
GGGCACACCTTCAATGCGTAGGCCACCCACACCTTGGTCCTGGTCATGGATTTTTGCTTGCACTGAGGTTGAAAGTCAGGCAGAGAGGGAAGCTTGGGGCCACCTGAGGTCTTTCTTGACTTGTCTCTTGTTTTTGAAAAGACCAAAGGCACATCTATGAGCTACAACTGTGTCAACTTGCACCATTATTTTGTTGTCACTATGTCATTTTCCAATCTCGGTTTTTGGGGAACCCATGAGAAGGTTTCATTCCTGTGTAACTGATGCAGTGGTAAGGAATCCTGTAGTGCTGGCTTCTGCTTCACAATTATAAGCAAGACTTTACCAAGTGAAAAGGAAAGTGTGAATCTTGTGTTATGCATCCATTGACTTGTGAGTTGTGTTTGATTGAAAACCTTTCTCATGTGAAAATCTTTCACAACCCAGTAGAGCTCACAAATAATTTTGCAAATAGTTGTGTGGTTGAGCTGTTTGTTTAAATAAATATGAGGAGAATGGGTCAGCTGGGTGTGATCCACACCAGTGACATTTCAACAACACAATAGGGGCCAACATAGTAGCTCACGCCTGTAATCCCAGCATGCTAGGAGGCTGAGGTGGGAGGATCACTTGAGGCCAGGAGAGTTCGAGACCAGCTTGGGCTACATGGCAAAACCCCATCTCTACTAAAAATACAAGGAATTAGCCAGGTGTGGTGGAACGCACCTGTAATCTCAGCTACTCAGGAGGCTGAGGCAGAAGAATCTCTTGAACCCGGGAGGCAGAGGTTCCAGCAGTGAGCCAAGATCACACCACCGCACTCAAGCCTGGGCAACAGAGTGAGACTCCAAAAAAATAAATAAATAAATAAATAAATAAATAATTAAAAAACAAACAATGCAGTAGAGCTAGATTTCACCTGTGATCATTGCTAATCAGGACACAGGTTTCACCTACTCTGTGTCACCGGCTTCCTGGAGTCATGGCAGAGGATAAAGATGCAGGTGGCATATGGCTTCTGGACAGCAGCTCCCCACTCACTAGCTACCATCTTCTGTGTGTGATGAGTGGGGTCTCCTGTGACGAGACACTCAAGACCACCCCAGTGTTGGATCAGGCAGCATGACTCTCTTCACCTGTAGCTTTCTTGACCTGGCCAGTGCTGTGCTAGTGTGGACAGATGCAGTGACGCTCTTCCAGGGCCTGGTCCTGCTATGCTCTGAGAACATGGTTTGGGACACAGTCAGAGCAGGTTTTGTAGAATCAGTCTCCCTGACTTGGGACTGAACTTTCTATTCTGTTATCTGGCAACAATGCGAGGTT
>NW_022315957.1:0-1302 GCF_002776525.5 Piliocolobus tephrosceles
AACCTCGCATTGTTGCCAGATAACAGAATAGAAAGTTCAGTCCCAAGTCAGGGAGACTGATTCTACAAAACCTGCTCTGACTGTGTCCCAAACCATGTTCTCAGAGCATAGCAGGACCAGGCCCTGGAAGAGCGTCACTGCATCTGTCCACACTAGCACAGCACTGGCCAGGTCAAGAAAGCTACAGGTGAAGAGAGTCATGCTGCCTGATCCAACACTGGGGTGGTCTTGAGTGTCTCGTCACAGGAGACCCCACTCATCACACACAGAAGATGGTAGCTAGTGAGTGGGGAGCTGCTGTCCAGAAGCCATATGCCACCTGCATCTTTATCCTCTGCCATGACTCCAGGAAGCCGGTGACACAGAGTAGGTGAAACCTGTGTCCTGATTAGCAATGATCACAGGTGAAATCTAGCTCTACTGCATTGTTTGTTTTTTAATTATTTATTTATTTATTTATTTATTTATTTTTTTGGAGTCTCACTCTGTTGCCCAGGCTTGAGTGCGGTGGTGTGATCTTGGCTCACTGCTGGAACCTCTGCCTCCCGGGTTCAAGAGATTCTTCTGCCTCAGCCTCCTGAGTAGCTGAGATTACAGGTGCGTTCCACCACACCTGGCTAATTCCTTGTATTTTTAGTAGAGATGGGGTTTTGCCATGTAGCCCAAGCTGGTCTCGAACTCTCCTGGCCTCAAGTGATCCTCCCACCTCAGCCTCCTAGCATGCTGGGATTACAGGCGTGAGCTACTATGTTGGCCCCTATTGTGTTGTTGAAATGTCACTGGTGTGGATCACACCCAGCTGACCCATTCTCCTCATATTTATTTAAACAAACAGCTCAACCACACAACTATTTGCAAAATTATTTGTGAGCTCTACTGGGTTGTGAAAGATTTTCACATGAGAAAGGTTTTCAATCAAACACAACTCACAAGTCAATGGATGCATAACACAAGATTCACACTTTCCTTTTCACTTGGTAAAGTCTTGCTTATAATTGTGAAGCAGAAGCCAGCACTACAGGATTCCTTACCACTGCATCAGTTACACAGGAATGAAACCTTCTCATGGGTTCCCCAAAAACCGAGATTGGAAAATGACATAGTGACAACAAAATAATGGTGCAAGTTGACACAGTTGTAGCTCATAGATGTGCCTTTGGTCTTTTCAAAAACAAGAGACAAGTCAAGAAAGACCTCAGGTGGCCCCAAGCTTCCCTCTCTGCCTGACTTTCAACCTCAGTGCAAGCAAAAATCCATGACCAGGACCAAGGTGTGGGTGGCCTACGCATTGAAGGTGTGCCC
>NW_022315958.1:0-1175 GCF_002776525.5 Piliocolobus tephrosceles
AGGAAAGATTGGTTCAGGAATATTATATTCTGATGTTACCTGTATGGGTATGGATATTTCTCTCTCTCTCTCTCTCTCTCTCTCTCTCTCTCGGTGTGTGTGTGTGTGTGTGTGTGTGTGTGTGTGTGTGTATTTCGGAAGAATATCTTTAGATTTATGATTCGATGCACATAAACATTTGTGTGTTTATATTATTGAGTTTTTATTCGCACACACACTTACACCCTTAGGTCCAGCAGCCCGCTGAGGAAAAACGTCAAGAAGAGGAAGCACCAACTGAAAATCAGGGTATTGCACCTAGTGGGGAGATCGAAAATGAAGGAGCACCTGCTGTTCAAGGTGAAGGGAGAGTGGAGAATAATGCTTATGGGTAGTGGAAGTATATTTATGCATTATATTTTGTGACATACCAGTTACAGGAGGCCAGAAAACATTAAGAAGGAATCTTGAACATTTCCTGCTGCTGCTGTGGGGAGGGTTGGGACAAGGACACATAAAAAGCCACAAAACTTTCCTAAGATTTTAACAGAGGCTTTTTATTGAGTGAGTACTTCCATGGTTGTCGTAAGCCTGTGAGTGTTTTCCAGAGCTCCTGTATGGTTTGTTCAGCCATTCTCTGCTTTTTGTTTTATTTTGTTTTGTTTTGTTTTGTTTTGATTTTTATGTTTCTGTGGAAAAATGGCTCCTTGTAGCTTCCTAGTCTGCCATCTGCGGACATCTCATGTATTTTTTAAGAAACTTTTTAATACACATTTATTAATGCTTCCTCATGCCATGTGATTTACTAAGTGCTGGAAACATCAGTGCCAAACTGTAGCCTAAAGCTCATTACCTAGGCAGACTGAGTCAAACAAATCACTGATTTAATGTGATAAGAATAAGAACAAACGAGTACAAAGGGACAAGTAAGTTTTCTAGGTCCAGCCTTGGGAAAGGAAAGGCGATGTTTGAATATCTCTGCTTTTCTTGTTTTCCTGGCAACAGACTCCTGAAATAATTATCCTACAGGTTTTTATTTCATAATGATGAGGGAACACACATCATCATTTCCTCGTTGATAGTTCATGTTTTAATTTGTAAACTGATGACCTTTTTATCTTTTAAGGGCTTGACGTGGAAATTTTTCAACAGGAACTGGCTCTGCTTAAGATAGAGGATGAGCCTGGAGATGGTCC
>NW_022315959.1:0-1175 GCF_002776525.5 Piliocolobus tephrosceles
GGACCATCTCCAGGCTCATCCTCTATCTTAAGCAGAGCCAGTTCCTGTTGAAAAATTTCCACGTCAAGCCCTTAAAAGATAAAAAGGTCATCAGTTTACAAATTAAAACATGAACTATCAACGAGGAAATGATGATGTGTGTTCCCTCATCATTATGAAATAAAAACCTGTAGGATAATTATTTCAGGAGTCTGTTGCCAGGAAAACAAGAAAAGCAGAGATATTCAAACATCGCCTTTCCTTTCCCAAGGCTGGACCTAGAAAACTTACTTGTCCCTTTGTACTCGTTTGTTCTTATTCTTATCACATTAAATCAGTGATTTGTTTGACTCAGTCTGCCTAGGTAATGAGCTTTAGGCTACAGTTTGGCACTGATGTTTCCAGCACTTAGTAAATCACATGGCATGAGGAAGCATTAATAAATGTGTATTAAAAAGTTTCTTAAAAAATACATGAGATGTCCGCAGATGGCAGACTAGGAAGCTACAAGGAGCCATTTTTCCACAGAAACATAAAAATCAAAACAAAACAAAACAAAACAAAATAAAACAAAAAGCAGAGAATGGCTGAACAAACCATACAGGAGCTCTGGAAAACACTCACAGGCTTACGACAACCATGGAAGTACTCACTCAATAAAAAGCCTCTGTTAAAATCTTAGGAAAGTTTTGTGGCTTTTTATGTGTCCTTGTCCCAACCCTCCCCACAGCAGCAGCAGGAAATGTTCAAGATTCCTTCTTAATGTTTTCTGGCCTCCTGTAACTGGTATGTCACAAAATATAATGCATAAATATACTTCCACTACCCATAAGCATTATTCTCCACTCTCCCTTCACCTTGAACAGCAGGTGCTCCTTCATTTTCGATCTCCCCACTAGGTGCAATACCCTGATTTTCAGTTGGTGCTTCCTCTTCTTGACGTTTTTCCTCAGCGGGCTGCTGGACCTAAGGGTGTAAGTGTGTGTGCGAATAAAAACTCAATAATATAAACACACAAATGTTTATGTGCATCGAATCATAAATCTAAAGATATTCTTCCGAAATACACACACACACACACACACACACACACACACACACACCGAGAGAGAGAGAGAGAGAGAGAGAGAGAGAGAGAAATATCCATACCCATACAGGTAACATCAGAATATAATATTCCTGAACCAATCTTTCCT
>NW_022315960.1:0-1629 GCF_002776525.5 Piliocolobus tephrosceles
CCTGAGGTCTGTAGAGTGCCTGGCAGAGGTGTCCCGTGAGGAGCATAGCGTTCACTCTGTTTCACAATTTCTCACCTCCGCCATGAACATCATGGGAAGGAATGGGTGAGGCTGTGCTTTCCTGCAGTACTCAATTTTGGGAGGAGTGTGGGCGTGAAATGGGCCTAGCAAATCAGAGTGGGACGAAAGCAGTAGTCATTTCAGTTCCAATTCTCTGCCCATTTTTTCCTAAATGCCTTCATGATGGAGAGTGTAATTGTTAAACCAAAACTCAGAAACGTCCTCTGTCTTTTGCTATGGCGTTAAAGTGATTTCTATGCCTCTTGGACTATGATACAAACAAATCTGTCCTTAGTTTGATTGGAAAGTATGCGTACTTATCATTGCTCTATGAATTTTGAAAATATTTTCAAAATTAAAAAAGTACAAATCACGATTTTGCCATGGAATTTTCATATATGTAGCTAAGTTCTTACACACTTTTTCCAAATAACAATATTCTATTTTCAGTGGGAAATATGAGTGAGCTTGTAAGAACAAGATCCCAATCCTCAGAAAGAGGAAATGACGAAGAGTCTTCCCAGCCAGCTGGATCTGTGATTGTGAGTTCTTTAACATTTGATGTTTTCTATTTACATAGTTTATTTTAAAAAATGTTTTTGAACTAGTGTACATGCAGTGGTCCAGGTGTTCCATGCTGATAAAAAATGATGATGGCATCTCATGAAGGAAACTTTGGTTCAGGAATATTATATTCTGGTGTTCACTGTATGGATTTGGATATTTCTCTCTCTCTCTCTCTCTCTCTCTCTCTCTCTCTCTCTCTCTCTCTCTCTCTTCCTCTTTATCTCCTCTCTATATATCTGTTGGAAATATGTCTTTAGATTTACGATTTGATGCACATATGCATTTGTGTAGTCATATTATTGAGTTTTTATTTGCACACACACTTACACCCTTAGGTCCAGCAGCTCGCTGAGGAAAATCATCAAGAAGAAGCAGCACCAACTGAAAATCAGGATATTGCCCCTAGTGGGGAGATCGAAAATGAAGGAGCACCTGCTGTTCAAGGTGAAGGGAGAGTGGAGAATAATGCTTATGGGTGGTGGAGGTATATTTATGCATTATATTTTATGACATACCAGTAACAAGAAGACAGAAAATATTAGGAAGGGATCTTAAACATTTCCTGCTGCTGCTGTGGGGAGGGGTGGGACAAGGACACATAAAAAGCCACAAAACTTTCCTACCATTTTGACAGAGGCGTTTTATTGATAGGGTATTTGCATGGTTGTTGTACACCTTTGAGTGTTCTCCAGAGCTCCTGTATGGTTTGCTCGGCCATTTTCTGTTTTTTGTTTTGTTTTATTTTGTTTTTATGTTTCTGTGGAAGAATGGCAGCTTGCAGCTTCCTTGTCTGCCATCTGTGGACATCTCATGTATTTTTTAAGAAACTTTTTAATACGCATTTATTAATGCTTCCTCATACCATGTAATATGCTAAGTGCTGGAAATGTCAGTGCCAATTTTTTGCCTAAAGCTCATAGTCTAGTCAGACTGACTGAAACAAATCACTGATTTAATGTGATAAGAATAAGAACAAATGAGTACAAAAGGGACAAGTAAGTT
>NW_022315961.1:0-1629 GCF_002776525.5 Piliocolobus tephrosceles
AACTTACTTGTCCCTTTTGTACTCATTTGTTCTTATTCTTATCACATTAAATCAGTGATTTGTTTCAGTCAGTCTGACTAGACTATGAGCTTTAGGCAAAAAATTGGCACTGACATTTCCAGCACTTAGCATATTACATGGTATGAGGAAGCATTAATAAATGCGTATTAAAAAGTTTCTTAAAAAATACATGAGATGTCCACAGATGGCAGACAAGGAAGCTGCAAGCTGCCATTCTTCCACAGAAACATAAAAACAAAATAAAACAAAACAAAAAACAGAAAATGGCCGAGCAAACCATACAGGAGCTCTGGAGAACACTCAAAGGTGTACAACAACCATGCAAATACCCTATCAATAAAACGCCTCTGTCAAAATGGTAGGAAAGTTTTGTGGCTTTTTATGTGTCCTTGTCCCACCCCTCCCCACAGCAGCAGCAGGAAATGTTTAAGATCCCTTCCTAATATTTTCTGTCTTCTTGTTACTGGTATGTCATAAAATATAATGCATAAATATACCTCCACCACCCATAAGCATTATTCTCCACTCTCCCTTCACCTTGAACAGCAGGTGCTCCTTCATTTTCGATCTCCCCACTAGGGGCAATATCCTGATTTTCAGTTGGTGCTGCTTCTTCTTGATGATTTTCCTCAGCGAGCTGCTGGACCTAAGGGTGTAAGTGTGTGTGCAAATAAAAACTCAATAATATGACTACACAAATGCATATGTGCATCAAATCGTAAATCTAAAGACATATTTCCAACAGATATATAGAGAGGAGATAAAGAGGAAGAGAGAGAGAGAGAGAGAGAGAGAGAGAGAGAGAGAGAGAGAGAGAGAGAGAAATATCCAAATCCATACAGTGAACACCAGAATATAATATTCCTGAACCAAAGTTTCCTTCATGAGATGCCATCATCATTTTTTATCAGCATGGAACACCTGGACCACTGCATGTACACTAGTTCAAAAACATTTTTTAAAATAAACTATGTAAATAGAAAACATCAAATGTTAAAGAACTCACAATCACAGATCCAGCTGGCTGGGAAGACTCTTCGTCATTTCCTCTTTCTGAGGATTGGGATCTTGTTCTTACAAGCTCACTCATATTTCCCACTGAAAATAGAATATTGTTATTTGGAAAAAGTGTGTAAGAACTTAGCTACATATATGAAAATTCCATGGCAAAATCGTGATTTGTACTTTTTTAATTTTGAAAATATTTTCAAAATTCATAGAGCAATGATAAGTACGCATACTTTCCAATCAAACTAAGGACAGATTTGTTTGTATCATAGTCCAAGAGGCATAGAAATCACTTTAACGCCATAGCAAAAGACAGAGGACGTTTCTGAGTTTTGGTTTAACAATTACACTCTCCATCATGAAGGCATTTAGGAAAAAATGGGCAGAGAATTGGAACTGAAATGACTACTGCTTTCGTCCCACTCTGATTTGCTAGGCCCATTTCACGCCCACACTCCTCCCAAAATTGAGTACTGCAGGAAAGCACAGCCTCACCCATTCCTTCCCATGATGTTCATGGCGGAGGTGAGAAATTGTGAAACAGAGTGAACGCTATGCTCCTCACGGGACACCTCTGCCAGGCACTCTACAGACCTCAGG
>NW_022315962.1:0-28903 GCF_002776525.5 Piliocolobus tephrosceles
GGATCTTCCCTGCTTTCTGACAGCATCCAATCCACAGCAAACACCTGTTGCCTTACATGCTCTCCCAATCACCCAACCAAAGCCCAAATCCTATACCTCCTGCTCCTACTGCGACTCCTCATTGTTCTTCACCATGTGTGTTCTTTCTTGCCAAAACGAGTAATAAACCCAGCTTGTTAAGCTTCAGATATCCTCTCGGTGGCCTTCAGCTTGTGGCACTGACACAAGCATGAGACCCTCCTAGTTAGAGAAAATTGACAAGAATTTGCAATGCGCTTTCCCTCCACACCTCTCAACCCCACTAGAAGATTATACATAAAAACAGGCTGGAAGGGGGAAGAAGAGAGTTGGGAGGGAATAAAATGAGCAAGGCAGTTTGTTCCTTTTTGCTGTTGCTTCTAAACATCTCATTACTTTGTGTGATGCACAAACACACAAATAATGCACACACATACACACAAATAGCCCAGGAGGATGGACATGGATTTGGGAATAAAGAACTGATTCTCACCTATGTCTGGAGGTCCCTGAGTGGCAGACTCTACAAACATACCCAGCCCTGAGCGGCAGACTCTACAAACATACCCAGCAATGTCCAGGCGAGCTGAGGACAGCATGGAGGTGAGAAGAGGCGTAACTGGATGGGAGAGCACAGAGTCCAATGAAGCCAAATCTGGCACAGCAAGAAACCTGTCCCAATGTGTCATCGGAAGGCACCACAGAGAGCTGGAAAACGAGCCAGGATCCCAGCCACCCAGAGGCAGCAAAGCAAGTTGAGATTCCCCATTCTCAGGAGCAGCTTTCAGCTCGAGAAGCTGCTGCATCCACTAGGGTTCATCCATGCAAGGGGGCTGTGAGGAGCCACCTGGACCCCTAAAAAACAGGACTATTCCCTGGTACTGCTGGAGCCAAGAAAGGTGCGAGGTTTTTTAAGACTCTGAAAAAGACCTCCGCAGAGATGACATGTGCTCTGTTGCCCCTGGTGCTCAGGCCATCTTGTGAGCTGACAGCCTCTCTCAGCTTGGCCCCGTGGCAACAGACATGGTCAAACTTTGTAGATGTACAAGAGGGAGAAGGGGAGAGAAAACCCTTTAGGTGAGAAAACTTTGAAAAGCATCTCAATTTAACCCAATGGATGCCAGAAGTGGCCAAGCAATGGACTAGACATGGCTGGGATACCTGGAGCTCAATAGCAACAACAATGAAAAATTTAAGAAATTAAAATGGTTCAGTAAACCTATTTGCTTAACATAAAAGAAGGCAGTAAAGGAGGCTCAGGGGACCAAAAACCAGATGAGACGTACAGAAAAAAACAACAGCAAAATGGTAGACAAAGTGCAACCACATAAATGGGTTAAATGCACCAACTAAAAAGACAGAGATTGTCAGAAAGACAAGACCCAATTTGAATACTGTCTATGAGAGATTCAAGTTACATTTAAAGGTGCAAATAGGTTGAAAGTAAAAGGATAAAAAATTGTATATTGTGAGAACAGTGGCCATAAGACAGCTGGAGAGGCTACAGTAATATAAAAAAAAATAGATTTTAAGACAAGACATATTAGTATATTATCCTATAGGCCAAAGAAAAAGAAATGACAGGGGAAACTGGAAATAACTTGAATTAGATGAAAATGAACATAGAGGCAAAATTCCTTAACAAAATAGTAAAACCTAATTCAGCAACATATAAAGAGGACTATCCACTATGACCACTATGACCCATGAGGTTTGTTTCAGGAATACAAGAATAGTTGAACACCTGAAAATTGATGAATGTAACAAACTATATTAAAAGAATTTTAAAAATCACCTGATCATATCAATAGATGCTGAAAAATTGTTTGACAAAATTCAACACCATCCATGATACAAACTCTCAAAACACTTGGAATATAAGGGAGCCTTATCAATCCAATAAGGGAACCTACCAAGGCTGACAGCTAGCATGATTCTTAATTATAAAGGGCTTAATACTTTCCCCCTAAGACCAAGAACAAGGCAAGGATGTCTGCTTTCACCACCTGTATTCAGTATCATGCTGGAGATTCTGGCCAGTCCAATATGGGAAGAAAAGGAATTACATGCAATCATATTGGAAAGGAAGGAGTAAAATTGTCTTTATACTCAGACAAGATGATCTTTTATGTAGGAAATTCCAAGAAATTTACAAAACAAAAAAATGCTATTAGAATTAATAAGTGATTTTGGCCGGGCGCAGTGGCTCACGCCTGTAATCCCAGCACTTTGGGAGGCCGAGGCGGGTGGATCACGAGGTCAGGAGATCGAGATCATCCTGGCTAACACGGTGAAACCTTGTCTCTACTAAAAATACAAAAAATTAGCCGGGCGTGGTGGTGGGTGCCTGTAGTCCCAGCAACTCGGGAGGCTGAGGCAGGAGAACGGCGTGAACCCAGGAGGCGGAGCTTGCAGTGAGTCGAGATGGCGCCACTGCACTCCAGTCTGGGAGACACAGCAAGACTCCATCTCAAAAAAAGAAAACGAATTAATAAGTGATTTTAGCAAGATCACAGGACACAAGAGTAATATATAAAAATCCATCATATTTCTATCTGCTAGTCACAACAATCCAAAATGAAATTAAGAAAACAACCCCATTCAAAATAGCACTGAAAATAATAAAATACTTAGGAATAAATTCAACAAAAGAAGTGGAAGACCTGTACATTGAGAACTACAGAACATTGTGGAGGAAAATTAAACATATAAATAGATAACGATATAGATTATATTCATGGTTTAGAAGTCTCAATAGTGTTTTTACAGTAATATTCTCCAAAGTGGTTTATAAATGTGAAGTAATCCCTATTAAAATCCCACCAGGAATTTTTGTAGAACTAGAAAAAAAAGAAAATCATGTTGACCTTGAGTTAGGCAGAGTTTTCTCATATGCCACCAAAGCATGACCTATAAAAGAAAAAAGTGATAAATTAGATTTTATCAAAATCAAAAGCATTTACTCTTCAAAATATATCAATAAGAAAATAAAAAGACTTTACTGAGTTAAAAAATAGGTGTGAAATTGAGTGGATTTTAAAAAAAAGTCACAAACTGGAAGAGAGTATTTGTAAATCACCTAATAAAGGACTTTTATCCAGAAGATATAAAAAAATTATAACTCAATTTCTTAAAGCAGTATTTATTAAATGGGCAAAAGATGTGAATAAACATTTTGCCAAAGATAATGTATGCCATTAGTCGTTAGGGAAATCAAAACCACAATGACCACCACTATATACTATAAAAGAAAAATAAATCTTGGGACCCCAAAAGCACTGAACCAGAGGGAGAAGTCAAGCTGGGAACTGCTTAAGGCGAACTTACCTTCCACTCTATTCCTAAAAACGATAGCTGCTAAGATAAAAGAAAAAAAATGACATGCCTCCCTCACAAGGAATTTCCCTGTGGACAAAGGACAGATGGAACTCAAAGTCGTCCCTCTGCTCACTGAGATAAATGAATATCTGCTTGCCTCATTTGGAAAGGATAATCAGAAACTCAAAAGAATGCAACCGTCTGTCTCTTACCTACCTATGACCTGGAACCACCCCCACCACCCACCATCCCCCACCCTCCTACCCCCGTTTCGGGTTGTCCCACTTTTCCGAACAGAACCAATGTACATCTTACACCTATTGATTGATGTCTCATGTCTCCCTAAAATATATAAAACCAAGCTGTGCCCCAGCCACCTTGGGCACATGTCATCGGGACCTCCTGAGGCTGTGTCATGGGCGTGTGTCCTTAACTATGGCAAAATAAACTGCCTAAATAGACTGAGACCTGTCTCAGATATTTGGAGTTCACAATACTCACTAGAAAGACTATACTCAAAAAGACTAAAAAGGCTGGGCGCGGTGGCTCACACCTGTAATCCCAACACTTTGGGAGGCCCAGGTGGGTGGATCACTTGACGTCAGGAGTTCAAGACCAGCCTGGCCAACATGGTAAAACCCCATTTCTACCAAAAATGCAAAAATCAGTAGTACATGGTGGTGCGCGCCTGTAGTCCCAGCTACTCGGGAGGCTGAGGCAGGAGAATCACTTGAACTTGGGAGGCAGAGGTTGCTGTGAACCAACCACTGTACTCCAGCCTGGATGACAGAAGGAGACTGCATCTCAAAAAAAACAAACAAACAAACAAACAAAAAAGACTAAAAATACCAAGTTCAGGATAAGGAGAACTTAGATCCCTTTTTCTCATGCCTGAGGGGATGTAAAATGGGGCAGCCACTTTGAAAAACAATATGGCAGTCTCTCAAAAGGTTAAACATATGCTTACCACATAACCCAGCCATTCCACTCCTAGCTACCTGAGAGAAAGAAAACATATGTCTACAAAAAGAATTTTATAAAAATGTTCATAACAACAGCATCCATGACAGCCTCAAACTGGAAAGCATCCAAATCTCTATCGATAGGAAAATTAGCAAAATGTAGTACATTTGTGCCATGGAGTACTACTCAGCATAAAAAAGGCAAACTACAAACACAGCAGCATCACATATGAGCCTCACGGCATTATGCTAAGTGGAAGAAGTCAGCCACCAAACAGTAAAATTGCATGATCCTATTTATATGAAAATTTCTAGAAAAGATTAAAAAATATAGACAGAAAGATGAGGCATTGTCTGTGGCTATCGTGGCCCGTGGGAGCAGGACTGGCTGCAAATGAGTAAGAGGAACTTTTTGGGGTGATGAAAATGTTCTGAAACTTGATGGTGGTGATGGTTGCACAAGTGTCTATTACTAAATATCATTGTACATTTAAAGTGAATGAATTGTATGGTATGAAAATTATAACTCAATAAAACCATAAAAAAAAGAAGAAGAAACCCTGCAAGCAATGGTAATGTAGTCAATGGGGCATCATAAAAGGTGCTTTAAGCTCATTAGGGGATTCCTTTTTAAACTAATGCATTTTACTACTACATTCTGGTGTCAAGGAAAGGCAGAAGTGTCTGTATCTATAGGTAAATTCACTTCCCACAATGTCCCTGCATCCTAGATAGGCCCCCTTGGAGGCTCCATTCATAGTCTGCTTAGCAGACAGCTTGTATCTACAGCTGCAGCTCCACCACCTAAAGAGATGGGAAGCTGCTTGGGCAGATCCTGTGCCTGACCCTCTATCTAAGGCTATGTCAGCCTTATTTGCAAAACTCTTCTCATTAGGTATGAAAATATGTTTTCTTTGCATTGCCATTTGGACTGAAGAGCAGCTGTGAAATACAAGATTAGGCATGGGTTCCCGGTATTGTCAGGCGGGGCATGCCAGTGCTAGCGCAGGGAACAGAGCAGCCTCCCCTGGCCCTCAGCCAAGGCGCTCAGCCAAGGCGCCCAGGTGCACCTGATGACACCTGCTGATCACAACCACTTTCCTCAAAGAGATTTCAAGGTTTTACACATTAACGTGACAGCCTTCATATGGAAATTGGGCTTTCCAGATACTGGAAGTTAGAAACAGGGGTAGGCAGGTGAGTTTTCACAGTGGACTCCCCTGGGGATGAGAAGGATCTGTTTTGCAGCTTTTGCCGATTGCCACGGTGTGAAGACTCTCACCATGGCCGATTTTAAACGACTGACTTAATGTTCACAAGTGTGAAGTTAGGAACAGAGGTCACAGCTGGCTCTAGCACTCCTGCACCTGGGGACAGAGGAGGAACAGGAGAACATGAGGCCCATACGTGAAAATGACATACATGACATTAGGTACATACAATGTTTAATCAAGACTTAAAATGTCAGAGTAGAACCATGTCACTTTATTACTTGAACAGCTGAAATAAATTTAAAAGCATTTCAAATTTAACAAGCTGTTAATGACTATTCATATGGTTTTTCTGAATTTGGTTGTACCATCGGCAAATTTTCAGCAAGATCGTTTGCATAGATATGTATTATATATACACACATACATATATACACACATAGCACATATATACACACACACCACCCCACACAATACATATACACATGTTAGAGTCTATCAACACACATACACACATGCTAGAGTCTATAATCTTCTAGTTAGTTACAAGAAAATGGCTCATCGTGATCCTTAAATGACAGAAAATAGATTCCCCTCCAATAATATGAACCCTCCTATGATTTTCCTGAAATTACTGGAAAATGCTAATTAATCATACCTCGATCTCACAGTTTCGAACCTAATTGACAAATTCACCCAAGAGTCAGAACATGCTGAAAACTGCAGCATTGTCATCAGTGAAGCCGAACGAGAGACAGAGGCTAAGCATTGAAGCCCAAATAGACCTTTGAGTTCTACTTCCATCACCACGCCCACCTGCAGAGCAGCTGGGCAGACACCAGCCACCCAATTTGCTCAAACATGAAAATCTGATTTTATTTCGGGGCCTAAACCTCAGAAGAAGGTGAAAACCCTCCGATACTGGGATGCTAGTCTAAGGACTAACACAGGCCCCAACCCACCATGATTGCAACAGATCAGGCCAAAGCATAGGTTCCGAGGGCCTGCCGCCAATTTCTGCTCACGTGTGTTTAGCATATTAGCAATAGCTCCCAATCGTGAGGCATACACCACACCAGGCTTCCAAAGCTTTATTATTAACCTGGACACAACCTGCCAGACATGTGAATTCCACTTTAGAGATAGGAGTGTTCAGAGAGGTTAAGTAGCATGCCTGAGGTCTCCCAGCTGCTAACAGGAAAATCGGGATTCTTGCTCATAACTGTCTCACTCCATGGATAATCTGTGTGCAGGCAAAGTCCTCATGCTTGGCCAGGAGCCAGGCAGGTAGTTGCTGAGATTCCAGGTATATAATCATCAGGCACAAAACCTGCCAAAAGAGATCAAACAGAAGTCCCCCGGAAATAACCATAATCCGTGGAGCACATTTTCTGTTTGGGGCACATCTCGACGCCTTGCACACCTCATTTCAAGCAGGCCCTCCCATGCCTTATAAAATACTTATCAACTTCACAGCCAAAAACCCGGGGCCTTAACCAAGGACACCAGCCTTATCTGACATTGAGCTATTCTGCTTCCTTGCCTTTTGCAGACTGAACCCTGAATAGGCTCAACACTGATTGCAAAAGTCTTGTGGCCCAGCCAAAGCTTCTTGCAGTTTCAAGGGTCTTTAGCTTGATCTCATTACTAGACAGAAATTCCGGTGTGAACGGGCTTCCCTCACTCACAATGGACCAGCTGGCCTTGCTGCCAGGAAGTCACCATTTTTCCAAGGATGGTGCTAGGATCCAGGTCCTCAGGAGGAACCAACTACAGATGGCAGGAGAAGACCACATCTCATCTTGAACAGAAACACATGAGTCCAGGGCTTGGCTAAAGCCAAGAGCAGGAGTAAACAGGTTGGGACTAACATGAGATCTTGCTGATACCTGGAGCCAGTATTCATTAGGTATTAAATTCCCGTCCCACAATACTTGCGGATGCTTATATAGTAAGAAGGAAAACAAACACTGTCCCTCTCTCATTAATGCCGAATCATCTACCTCCCTCTGTCAAAGACTTTTTTCTTTTCTTTTCTTTTTTTTTTTTTTTTTTTTTTTTTTTTTGAGGTAGAGTCTCACTCTGTCACCCAGGATGGAGTGCAGTGGCACAATCTCAGCTCACTGCAACCTCCGCCTCCAGGGGTTCAAGCTATTCTCATGTCTCAGCCTCCCGAGTAGCTGGGATTACAGGTGTGCACCACCATGACTGGCTGATTTTTGTATTTTTAGTAGAGACAGAGTTTCTCCATGTTGGTCAGGCTGGTCTCAAACTCCTGACCTCAGGTGATCCGCCCACCTCAGCCTCCCAGAGTGCTGGGATTACAGGCATGAGCCACCGCGCCCAACCCCTCTATTGACTTTTAAAAGTGGCATTCTGAACAGAATGAAAGGGTTGTCATTTATCTCTGGCTGTTGTTGCTATTGTGCTACCTTTCTCTAGGGATCCAGTTACTGACCCAGGTCCTCATCTAAGTGAGGCTTCTCATCTCCAAGACATGGAGAACTTCAGCAAGGCTGGACGTGGAGTCCCCTCCTCCAGCAGTGGTGCCGTTTCCCAAGATGGCACCTCCACTTCCCCAGGTCCAGGCTCCTCTTGGCAGCCCCCAGCTTAGAGTCCTGGATCTGTGCACACGGTGGTAGGGGCAGACATCAGACCGGCACAAATCATGAGTGTACTTTCTGTTCAACTTTCAGGATTGGTCAGTGACTAGCAATGAGAGACAGAGAGAGTCTTCACAGAAAGACAGGCAGATAAAAGTTTCACAGCTGACACAGAACGTGGAAACTTGAGAACCTCGTCGTTCAGACTAAGACATGGGAGCAAAAAATAAAAACCTAGCCCTATCTTGTAAAAACACTTTTCAAATGCAAAAGGTATCTGTAAGTTGGATTTTGAGTTTGAGTTTGAGAGTTTCACAAAGCATAGTAAGAAAAACTCCCATCTTAAAATTACCATTGTCAGAGAGAGTTCACAAGGGCAAGGTGAGCAGCAACAATTAATAATTTAGCATTCACGTAATATCTGGCATTTGCAAACTGCTTTCCCATCATCTTTTCTTATTGCTGCTCACAAGCACTGCAGGTAGGGAGTCAGCGATAATTATTTCCTATGCCCAGAGAGGTGCTGGGTCAGTAACTGGATCCCTCAAGGAAGACAACATAAAGGTAACTAGAGCCCGAGCTAAATCACGACCCTTTCATTCCGTTCAGAATGCCACTTTTAAAAGTTGTTAATACAGGGAGGTAAATGTGTCAGCTGCATTAATAAGAGAGGTGTGGTGTCTGTTTTCCTTCTTACTATATAAGAGCCAGCTAATCAAAATACACATACAAAAATACCACCGACAGAAAGGCTCCAAAAGAGGTCATACTTTCATTAGTACTTTAGGACATGACTTTTGTTATTTAAAAGCAGAGACTTTGGAAAGTTGTATGTGGGTATTTTCCATTTTGGAGAGACAGACTTTGAGACCACAAACCATAGTCAATATTAACTATGCTTTAACTCTTCTCAGATCAGCCACATAGGGAGTGATCCAATCTTTTCCACTCTTGTGAATATGAGTGGCTAGCCAGGGGGAAGGGACCCTCATCTTTGCTGTATGAGTTGAGCCCCTGCCTTCTGCTGGACACCATACACAGACATGGACAGCAAGCCCAGCCTGCCCCTGCCTTTGTTGGAGAGAAGGGGCATCCTCATCTGTCTATGCTAAGGCCTGTGGGAAGGGGCGTGATCCTGGGCAACAGAGAAGCATAGTGTGACAGGTCCGGAAAGGTGTTCTGAGAATGTGACATTGAGCTGACGTCTCAGGGTGAGTAGCTGTTAACTGGCAAAGAAGGGAAGAGGGAACAGCATGTGCAAAGACCCAGAGGTGGAGGCTGCACAGGTCACTGGAGGGATTAAAATGAGGCCAAGAATCCAGAACTCAGAGAGTGAAGGCGCGGGAACAGATGGAAACAGAGAGCCAGGGCTGGGAGACAACGGCCACACACGGAGGGCAGCACTCAGCAGCTTGGGCTCCAAGACTGAGCCTGACCTGCCACTTAGCAGCAGCCACCACTGACAAGTCCCTTACTAACTCCATGTCCAGCTTCTTCACCCGTAACTGGGGGCCACAAGAGAATCTACCTTACAACATTCTTCAGAACAGTCAATGCTCCATAGAGTGCACATAAAACTCTCCAAAAGGGGGTCTGTTTTACAACAGAGACATAAGAATTTTCTTTTAACCTGTACTGTTCTCATCCTGACATTTTTTTACCTTTAGGCAAGAGTTTCCTACCCTATGTTCTATGGGACATTGTCCTGTAACATATTCTGAGAAAGGGTGCCCTAATTGAGTTTGAGAAACATTGCACATGGCACATTTAAGAATCTGAAAGTCCCACCGTTTAAAACAAAACAAAGCTTTTTGTAACCAAGTGTGTGCCCTAACAAGTCAACTATCCCATGCCACTTCCTTTGTGCTGGAGGCAAAGTTGTCACCTGTTTATAATCTATGTGTCTGACTCCCGGAAAGTTCCATGCAGAGAATGTTGAGAGGCATCAGCCAACAATCATTCTAGACTCTGGCGCATGCATTTGCTGGCCTGCAGCAGAGCAGTTTCGCTGTTGTTATTTAGGAAATAAATTAGCTCCAAGCACCCACTTATGACACAAATGCTCAGGCAGTCCTCATTCCTCAGAGCTTTTGCCCGACCTGTAGCTATAATTTTCCATTTATTCAGTGCATGACTTCCAGGGAACAAATCTGTGTTACTTGAACGATAAGACCTTGTTAACGTTATTTCATCTCTCAGTTTCAGGCTCCTCATCTGTAAATCACAGTGTCAGACTAGGCGGTCTAAAAGCCCTTCCAAAACTAGGATTATATGATTCTATGTTAAAATCTTTCCAGGTTGTGCATTTTATGTGCTTAGGTGGCCACTGAGATGGACCCAGTCTCGATATGAGCAGATGGACACACATCCATCACAAATGATGGACAGATTTCTAGGCCTCCGTGTGCTTCCATTATTTCGTCCCTTTTAGCAGTGCTAAAGATTATTCACCAAATGCATGATCATGATTACTTTTGTAATTTTCTGTGTGTCTATTTTTTAAAAAGCATTAAGTACAGAAAAATACGAAAAAATGTAAAAACAATAACATACAGGAAAAGTGCCCAAATGCTAACATTTGTTAAATCATGAATATGTATGCTTCTGGGATTCTTCTTTGTTTTTAAATCTTTTGAAATTTAATAATGATAATCTTCAGTGAGTGATAAATTCTCTTAATGGCGATCTCTTCACAACTCTCTGAAGTCATCTTTTATACACGCTTCATCGTTTCCTTGAGTTAACTGTGTCAAGGCTTAAATTTAGAAATAGAAATACACTCCTGCTTCTTGCCCTGCAAAGTTCATGTTTGGCGATTATCTCATAGACACGGCATTATTTGCATGAGACCAAAATTAAGCTCTCACTAATGGCAGCCAGGAGCTAAAACCACATCCAAACTGTAATTGCATTTCAAAATGACTTATATGTCCTTACTGTCAGAGTCCTAGGGGGAGTTATTTTCCCATTAACTTTATCTGAAAGGAAAACATTTCATACTATCTCATCTAAATCACCTTGGGAAGGACCACAGCCAATATGCCATTTTATTTTTGTTGAAAATAAACATTTCTGTTGAAAATATTTTTTCATTTTATTGAAATGAAGTATTTTTCCATTTTGTTGAATAATTTTGTTGAAAAGAAATGTATGATACATGATAAAACATCTCCAACTCCATCCAAATTATTATAAATTTTGAATTAAGCCTAGATTTAGACTGATGTTCAATATGTTTACCTGTTTGAGAACAAAGGTTTTGTAGTACTTATTTATATGCAAACAAGTGAATCTCTCCTTAGATAATTTTTAAATGTATTATTTGTACAGAATAGAGTAGTCTGATTCCTAACAAATGCTGAACTAACATGATGCCCGGCTTCTTTGGCCAAAATTAAGCTGGCGAACTCTGGAGGTAAAACCCCATGACATGGAGGTAGGGGGCGATGCTATTTTAAACTCATGGGGAAGTGGATTCGGCCTGGGGCAAGAGCAGCCTGGGATGTTATGCAAGGCACTGGGGGAAGCTCAGCTTGCAATTTTCACTCATTTTCTTCATTCAGATCCTGTCTGCACCCAAAACCGTGGCAACTCTGGCCCCTGGTCCAGATGGCCCCAGAAAGCACATCAGAGAGGTCCAGATATTCTGTGCTCATGAAGAGCTGAAAAGATTAAGTAGAGACTGGTCCCTTCAGGCAGTAGCTTGTGCATCTTCCCCGGTGCTGGTGAATTCCAATCTAACTGTGTTTCTCCCTAACGCTGCTGCTCCCAGCAGGGTAGTGGGTGAAGCCCCAAGCTGAGGAGTGGTTTTGTAGGGTGGGGACTAACCATGACTGTGTTTTCTGGTGCCAAGTCTCTGCTACAAAGTTCATCCACTCCATCCTTTCAGTTCACTGGGGCTGAGGTGGTGGAGGCAGGCCTTCCTCAATGTGCATGGTTGACAGAGTAGCCAATAACCCAGAAGGCAAGGCACTCTCAGGACAAAAAAAAGAAAAAAGAAAGATTGTTGATGGGCATAACACTTTAAGAAGAAAAACCTTCAGATTACAGCCTCCATCAGAAGCAGAAATGTTCAACCAAGAATTCTTAATTAGACTAATAAACATTTGAAAACAGATAAGGGGATATATTAGCAATATGAATCCAAAAGAATGCCATAGAAAACAGTTAAACATTTGGTATGAAAATGGTTATAGTTGACTAAAAAATGAAATGAATAGAATAAATATCAAATGGAAGCAGCTGAGGAGCACAATAGCAAACTGGAAGACCAGAGCATTGGAAGAATATCAATCCCAGAAAGAAGAAAAAAAATTAAAACATTTGTAGTTGGTAAATACAAAAAAAAAGGAAAACAACATGGAGGAATGAAATACATGCACTAAATCCAAATAAAAGGAGTTCCAGGAGGAAAAGAGGAAAATTAAAATGGGACTCATAAGTATTTGAAAAAATAAGATATAAATATTCTAGAATTTTATATAAAATACAATAGTTTATATTGAAAAATCTCATACAGTACCAGAGAGGAGTGATAAGTTAAACACATTTTAATAAAGTTTTAAAATAGAAAATACAAAAGGAAAAACTGTAAAGCAGCCAGAAGTGAAGAACATATATGTAATAGGTCAAGTTCAGGTAACACCAGACTTTTCAATAGCAAGAATGGATGCAAAAATAAAAACTGGATTGGTGTTTGCAAAATATTAAATAGCCCAGATTGTTAGATCTAGCCAAAACATCATTAAATAGGATGGTCACCAAACTTACAAGGCCTTAGAGATACTGTCACCCAGAGGCCCACATTGACAAAAGTTTGTAGATAAAGTGCTTAAATTGAAGAAACAGATCCAAGAGATGTTGCAAGTGATGATGGTGGTATGAAATAAAGATAATCAAAAGTATTGGCAAAGTTTGTTGTTATCTTTATTTAGTCATTAGGACAAGGAAGAGATAAATATGCCCAAAATATACAGAATTAATAAAATAGATCTTCACTATCCAATATGGTAGTTACTAGCCTCATGAGGCTATT
Organism: Piliocolobus tephrosceles; assembly: GCF_002776525.5. Classification (NCBI taxonomy): domain Eukaryota; kingdom Metazoa; phylum Chordata; class Mammalia; order Primates; family Cercopithecidae; genus Piliocolobus; species Piliocolobus tephrosceles. The sequence goes on from NW_022315962.1 coordinate 13,148, forward strand.
TAAATTTAAATTTGAGTTAATTAAAATTAAATAAAATTCTAAAATGCGTTCCTTTGTCACACTAGCCACATTTTAAGGGTTTAATAGCCCTACATGGCTGCTATATTGAACAGCATAGCTATAGAACATTTCCATCATCACAGAAAGTTCCATTAGCCACCACCCCTAAGATAGAAAATATTAATAGGATGGCAATGTTTGTAGGGAAGATGACACCAGTGAACATGAGGGCACACAAAAGTTCTATCTTATTATCAAAGAAATAAAAAATCGCAATTTTTTAAAATGTGGAAAGGTGAACAAACAAAAATAATAAATTAGTATGGTAGAATGGATCCCATTATACCAGTAGTTATAGTAAATGTAAATGGGCTGAAGTCATAGTTAAAAGACAAAGATCGAAAGAAGGGTTTACACATTGTATACAAGAGACCCACTTAAAGCACAGGGGCATGCAAAAGCAGTTTGATGGCATTGGTTCAGCCGTATGAAATTGCCATTTTTGTAGGACAAAAAAGGATGGATATTGCCAATTTTATGTGGTTCAATGTTTTAAGAAATAAAAGACATAAATGGCTACCAACAAAAAGAAAGCTAATACAGCTGCATCGATACTAGATAAAAGAGACACTAAGACAATATGAAGAGTTAGGGATAGAGATTATCACTACATTAATTTGAAAAGATTCAGTTTATTGAAACGACAAAAAGAAATTTTGTCAAATGTATGGACCTAAGAAAACACTCACAAAATGTAGCAAAAAGAGTTAAAACTGCAGAAAGAAGTTTGATAAATTCACCATCATATTGGATTGCTATGACAATTATTGATACATCAATCAGACAAAAAAATTCAGCAAGAATAGTTGAACAACACAATTGACGAGCTTTCCCTAATGGATGGATACAGAGTTTCATATTCAAAAATTAAAGAACACCTATTTTTGTCAAGGACACATTTATAGCAATGAATTGCATTTAATAACTGATCAAGAAAGCTCCAGTGTGCATCAAAGAACACCACTTAGGCTAGACAGCTCTGTGTTTGCTTAGGCAGAGTCCTATAAACTCAAACACAAAGTCCTTGAGATCAAACCCAACCTCCACCTAAGAGGTGACTCTCCCAGAAACTTCCTTTAAAAGTTCTAAGAATGAAATCACTTCTCCACCAAGATACCACTCAAGGCTCAATAGAGTGCTATACTCCCCTGAGTTCAGTGACTCTCACTTCTATTTACTCACACAAATAAACAGATAGTACTGAGCAGTACAGTGACCAGTTAAAGCCTGATGGAACAGGGTGTGAAATGGGACTTTTCCTATTATTTAAGAATTCTGGCTAAAGCCACAGAACTTCGGACAGGTTGATGAGTGCATCATCATTCTAGAGAGAGAGGCATTGAACACTTTGTCACCCAACTTAATAAAAACATCACAGATCTAGCCCTGCTAATTAGCATCAAGCTCCATCACGCATCTCCAGCGTAAGTAAGAGTTGATCTAGAAATGCACAAAGTGTTGCAGAGAACTAGCAGAGAAACGGGTGGCCTAATTTGGAGCAACGTGTCTTTCTTCTCCTCAAACCTACCTTTAAAAAGTCTGGGAGGCTCCCAGGGAATCACTCTAAGAGGCTGAGACTGCCTGCAAGGTTCCATGGGCTTCCCCTTGGCTGGAGTTTGGCCGGCAGAGCTGCAGAAACTCCCAAGTCCATCTTGCTGTGCCCCCTTTGTAGACCACAGTGAGACAGCTCTCAGGGGAACTTGTCCATCTCAAAAAGGACAGACATCTCGGGTCCTCTGGAAAATTGAAGGATGCTTAAGAATTTCCAGATTCCTCAGGATGAAGCACCCACATGACACGCAATCCTGTTTCTTGGTTGTTTGGACCACACCCTATTGCACTACTTGTCTGCACTGCTATGCACAAAGCTCTGCACTCTCTCACCCATCTGGTCAAGAGTCCCTCCTGGGAAGGGGACAGAGAAAGAAGGAGGACATTGAAATCATCACACATTGGAGGGCTGGGCTATGGCTTCCCACCCAGTATTCTGTTCTCTGTGTAAAGAACCCCATTACTTCAACTGGTCCCTCTGCAAAATACTTTCTAATCATTGACTATCCTGGCTTCTCTACTCTGTCTTATTCCCTTTTGCCAGCATCGCTGTTCAAGTACATTGCCCTGAAATTGCAATAATTCCACTGCAAAGTGGGGCAAATAAGGGAGAATGAACACCATTTCCTTTAAATGTTCTAAAACTGAGGATTTTTACTTACTCACTAATACAGCAAGTCTGAGATTCCTAAGGTCTCACATCATCACAGAATTAGAGACCAAGTAATATTAGCCGAGCCAGATCTCTTCCCCTCATACATCTGATTTTTTTTTCTTTGTTTGATAAGTTGGATAAGTTATGAATATGGGGGAAATGTTGACAAAAAATTAAAAGTACAAATAACTTTGCATAATTTTCCCCCCAAAAATATAACTAAATCACAATAGTAATTAAAGCCTTGGCTTTCTTCTGTTTTTAATCTTTACCAATTTAAATATTTTTCCAGAACAATTTCATTGTCTCCAAAAATAGTCCTTCACAGGACAAAAAAAAATTAGCTAATAAATTCTTGCATATAAAATTGCTCTGCATCTTATAAATATTTCACAAACATTTGCCAGTTTATTTGTTTTTCTAAATGGTTTCTTATTATTTCTTTGTTTAAAAGGTCCTGAACCATGAATATATCATGTCCGGGGACTGCAAGATAACAAACTATTTTTTTTCTCTAATCACATTGTTCTTTACAATTTGATTTATCTCACGGTATAAATTCATTTTCTTGGCATGAGAACAGCTGTCTCATGGCTGTTGGGGGCAAAGCTGGAACTCTCAGGCAAACAGCCAGGCTCTCCCGTCTGGCCTGGTGTCACCACCATCCCTTAGGGCCTCTGCCTGAGACAACCCCCAACTGATGCGCAAGCCACATCCCAGCCTTGTTTGTATCTGCAGCAGGATTCACAAGAGGGCTGACTCCTAGGAACCTGAGATGACCATTTGCACTGGTGGATCCTCACACAGGGCACGGAGCAGTAGGGATGGGTCCTATGGAGGTGGAACAGGAAGCCTGGGTTCCAGCTCTTCCCAGCCTTGTCTGCCAGCTGGAGCAGCGTGTCATCACAGTCGCTTTTGATTTTCAATCCCCATCCCAGGTCCTTACTGTGACTCGAGCTCCCGGCCCCTTCCTTTCTTTCCCTGTAGGTTCTCTCTGTGTTGTGCAGTTCTTGTAGTTATTTCAGGAAAGTTGAAAGCCCAGCCTCTTAGTGAGCACACACGCTCTCAGACCTTCAGCCCTTACGCTGTCACAATTTATAGTTAAGACCTATGTGGACCTGAAAGCTTAATTACCATCTGCAAAGCCCTCTTTGATGCTGTTCCCTCCCACTGGCCATGCTCTTGGGGGCACCCTAACACCTGGTTTTTCTAAAGTAACTATAAGTTTAGCCACTATGGTGTCCTTCGCTGCAAGGAAGACATGTTCTCTATCACCAAAGAGTTACAATCAAGTTCATACGATAACGTTTATTTAAAGTGTAATACACTCTAACTGTTGGTGTGTATTAGTTCAATTACACTAGTAGGAAATGTAGCAGCTAGCATTAGTGAGTACTCGGTGTACTCCAAGTGCTTTATACATATTAATCATATTACATGCAGTGACTTGTTTTATCCTCACAAAATGCACTGACATTGCTTTCAAGATCTAATTCATTTTGCAGATGGGAAAAGTGAACTTGCCCTAGGTCCAGCGAGTAAAAGCAGAGACGGGGATTTGGGCCTAGGGAGGCTGGGTCCAGAGCCCATACTCATAACAAACACGTTACCCTCTCCAAACTGTACACGCATGAGTATAGTTAACAGCTCATTCAAAACAACTAATATTCTCACGTGTTTCAGGAGTGCAAAGGTAGGCGAACTCGCTTCCAACTGAGCAGGGGATTTTAAGATGCAGGATAAGTTACACCAAGACAAATATGACGGAAGCAGAGAAATAATTCCCATCTGAGGAGCCTGTGCAAGCACAGAGGAAGCTTCTCAGGCACCCTCCACCTGGTGCATCCCATTAGCATCCACCCTGACCTTTTTCTCCTCTCTCAGGGGAATCGGAGCTTCCCTCATTTCCAAAACAGGAGCCACTTCACTGTACCTTGCTGTAGCGGCCACACACCATCAAATGGGCTTGTCCCACTCCAACAATCTTCTTCTCTTCCATCCTAAAAGAAGCTTCTATCCTCTTTCTCTTCTCTTCACTGACATCCTTCCTGAAAATGACGAGTTACATGTTCTCCTGGATTACATAACTAATCAAACAAGGCTTTCATTTGCCTATGACACAGGTAATGACAGCAGCTCTTCTTGACGTATAACTGAAACAGAAAAACCCTTTATTTATTTTTTTAACTGTTATTTTAAGTTCAGGGGTGCAAGTGCCAGTTTGTTACATAGGTAAACTTGTGTCCTGGGGGTTTGTTGTACAGATAATTTCCTTACCCAGGTATTAAGCCTAGTACCCATTAGTTATTTGTCTTGATCCTCTCCCTCCTCCCACTCTCCACCCTCTGATAGGCCCCATTGTGTGTTGTTCCCCCTACGTGTCCATGTGTTCTCATCATTTAGCACCCACTTACAAGTGAGAAGATGCGGTATTTGGTTTTCTGTTCCTGCGTTAGTTTGCTAAGGATGATGGCCTCCAGCTCCAACCATGTCCTTACAAAGGACATAATCTCATTCATTTTATGGTTGCACAGAATTCCATGTACCACGTTTTTTTTAATCCAATCTATCAGTGGAAACCAAAATTAAGCGTGTCACCTGCTGGTGCCTCAACGATCCACCTGAACACAGAAAAAAAAATTAAAGGAAAAGAAAATTGATTGGATCAACATAGAAAGCTTGGGCAGACTTGGATCTGACTCCCTCTCTTCCTTCCCTAGCCTAATGCTTAATCCCTCACCAATCTTAGTAAGTCACACACACCAAGAACCCAAAACTCCCAGTTGAAGCCCTCCTTCACCTTCATGCTTTAAAAGGAAAAAAACTCCTAAATGCCAGGAGTTGCAGTAATCAAAGGACTAGCTATAAGTGTCCAAGAGTTTGAGAATGCCATCATAATTGCAACGAAGTTAGTTACACAGGTTCCATTCTTTTAAGGACTACTCAGCTAAATGAGGAACCGTTCCAGCCTGGGGCCACTGAAGATGCCTCTGATGCAAAACGTTTAACGTTTGCAAGTAAAAGTGTTAAATCCCGAGTGATTCCATGGGGCAGCAGTCACCAGTCTTTTTGGCACCAGGGACCAGTTTTGTGGAAGATAATTTAACGTGGACTGGGGGCAGGGGTGATGGTTTCGGAATGATTCAAGTGCATTACATTCATTGTGCATTTTATTTATATTATTATTATATTTAGCATATAATAAAATAATTAGACAACTCACCATAATGTAGAATTCAGTGGGAGCCCTGAGCTTGTTTTCCTGCAGCTAGATGGTCCCATTTGGGGGTGATGGGAGGCAGTGACAGATCATCAGGCATTGGATTCTCATAAGGATCGCGCAGCCTAGATCCCTGGCCTGCACAGTTCACAACAGGGTTCGAGCTCCTGTGAGAATCCAATGCTGCTGCTGATCTAACAGGAGGCAGAGCTCAGGTGCGAATGTGAGCAATGGGGAGTGGCGGTAAAGACGGATGAAGCTTTGCTTTCTCACTCACCTCTCGCCTCCTGCTGTGTGGCCCAGGTTCTAACAGGCCACGGACCATACCAGACCAGTCCTTGGCCTGGGGTTTGGGGACCCCTGCCATAGGGTACAGAGTGTACTGATGTCGAATTAAACCATCAAACTATGAAAAAGAAAGTCAAAACATGTGCCCCACACTGCCACTTCTAAGTGGTAGGTCACAGCCAATGCTGCTGATCTCAGAAACTAAAACAAAACAAAAGAATAAAAAATCATTTTCAAACATTGGAGAGATGTGGTATCAACAAGGCCTAAATAAACTTTCAGAGAGAAAAGGCAGTAAGAGGGAGATGATGGTTGGCATCTATTTTTCCCTGGAAACATCTTCCTATACTATTAAATAGGTAGGAGCCCAGTGATCAGATTTGGGTCAGGTAGAAGATGCCGCTGGAAGAAGGAAAACCAGAAAAGCTTTCAGTGGTGCCGTAGGGCTAAGGTGACAAACTATATCTCAGGTTAGGACCCTGCAATGCATAGCTGATTTAACCCACAAGACATTTGCTGATTTTTTTTTTTTTTTTTTTTTTAGCTGAGTAGTCAGGGGAGTGGAGGCCTTTAAAGAGCTAGGCCAAAAGTTCCTGAAAGGCAAAGTAAAATTTCTGTCAATATTTGTGACTAGGAAACAAAAAGTTTCCCAGGGAAGGGACCTGAAAAGAAATCCAGCACAAGCTGAAAGTGAATTCACACCAGGATCTGCAGTCACTCTTTAGGGGGCACCAGACAAATGTGGGTATCAAGGCTCAGCCACTGGCAAGAGGCTGCTGGTGCTGGAGACAGAAAATAAAGCAAAAACTTTAGTGTTTGTGAAGGACAAAATTCGCGTGTAGGGCATCCAACCCAACCATTCTGTCCATCAAGACCTTTGCCAAATTCTGAAGACGAGGTCAGGAGTGTGAGTGCTGAGCTTAAACTTCTCTAAGGCAAAGCTGAATCACCCACAATCATTCAGAACTCAGGATGCAAAGACTTTCCAAGCTCTCAGATGAAGCCCTGAGAACAGAGGTAGGCTGAGTCTGATCAAAACGACACCAATTCATAATGGCTGGACCTTGGGAATCAACCTCCTCTGCCCAACCTCCTCTGACTCAGAGAAAAGACACAAAACACTTGCGTGTGGAAAATAACGTCGTTGGAACCTCTACAGTCTTTTATACAAAATATTCAGTTTATAAGAAATTATTAGATCTGTGAAAAGATAAGACCATAGGCTCAATGTGCTTTAATGTTTTTAAAAGCAAACAACAGAATTAGTTTCTCAAGTGACCCAAATTCTAGATACAATAGACAATTATTTTAAAGTAATTATGATTAACATATTCAAGAAAATAGAGGAAATGAGAGACAATAAAAATAGAATAATGGCAATTTGCAAATAAGAATTAGAATTATTTTTAAATAAACTATAGAACTAAAATCATAATATCCAAAATTAAGAATGCAATGTATAGTTTTAACAGTAGATTGGACACAAAGCTGGTGAACTGGAAAGCAATGCAATAGAAAAACACCCAAACTGAAGGAAAGAAACTAAAAAGAAAAAAATTTTAAGAAATTAAGAGAAATATGGATATATTCAAAATGTCTAAACAATATATAATTGCATTGCCAGGGAGGAGAGAGAATGAGAAGCAATATTCAAAGAGATCATGACTAAAAACATTCCAAACTGATGAAAGACACCAACCCACACATTCAAGAAGTTCAGAAAACTTCAAGCAAGATAAATATAAAGAAAATCACACCTAGATATATCATTGATGTCAGCTTTCCAAAAATCAAGGACAAGAAGAAAATATTAAAATCAGCCAAAGAAATAACATATTCCCTTCAAATGAGAAAAAAAAAAGAAAAAAATTAATAGCTGACTTCTCAAAAGAAATCTTAGAAGCAGAAAACAAGCCAGGCATGGTGGCTCATGCCTGTAATCCCAGCACTTTGAGAGGGCAAGATGGGCAGATCACTTGAGGTCAGGAGTTCAAGACCAGCCTGGCCAACATGGTGAAACCCCATCTTTACTAAAAATACAAAAATTAGCTGGCCATGGTGGCAGACACCTATAATCCCAGCTACTCAGGAGGCTGAGGCAGGAGAATTGCTTGAACCTTGGAGGTGGAGGCTGCAGTGAACCGAGATCGCATCACTGCATTCCAGCCTGGGTGACAGAGCAAGACTCCATCAAAAAAAGGAAAAGGAGAGGGAGGGGCAGGGGGAGGGGGAGGGGAAATCATAGAAACAGAAAACAATGGGAAATTTTGTAACTTTATATGCTTTATTAAAGAAAAAGGAAGAAAATTACAAATAAAGAACAGAGCAGAATTTCAGTAAATTTTTAAAAAATCTTTAAAAATCAACAAGATCAAAAGTTGTGCTTTGAAATGATAAATCTCTAGGAAAATAGAACAAGAATAAAATGCAAACTACCTAATAAGAAAGAAAAAAATGAACTATAACTACAGATCCTACAAACATTAAGAAGATAGAAGAATATTATGAACAAAGTTACTCCATAAAATGTGGCAATCTGGATTACATCAACAAATTCCTCAAATACAATTTACCAATTCTAACAGAAGAATAAAGAGAAAATGTGAATAGTCTGGTATACATTAAAGAAATTAATTATATAATTTACAATAATTATTCAGTTTATTCAGTAGATTATTATTGAATTTATTATTAATATTTCCACAAAAAACACCCAGGCACAGGTGGATTTTTCATTTCACAGGAACAATTAACAAGTAATATATTACACCATTAAAGGACTATAAGGAGAGGAAATACTTCCCAACTTTTATGGATGAATCTCTCTCAGAACATATACTCAAAAATTATTTTAAAATATTAACATAGTAAGTTCAGTGATACATACAAAAGATATCATATCATGAAGACATAGGGTTTATTTCAGGACTGGAAGAAAGTTTTGCTTTCAAAGGCAATCAGTCTAATTCATCACATCATCAGAAAAAAAACTGGGGAAAAATCATGCTTTTACGTTAATGCAAAACATTAGACAGAATTCAACACTCATTCATGATTTTTTATGAAAACTCAGACTAGCAATATGGACAATATATATGGAGATTCTTCGGGGGAAATGGCAAAGATCTATTTCTTGATATCAGTTATCATTGCAAGGGCTTCCATCTTGAAATAATTCGCTAAGCTCTACATTTATTATGAGTGGGATTTTTCTGTGTCTATGATTTATTTTACAATAAAAATGTAAATAAAAAAGGAAGAAGTTGAAGAAGTTAGCAAGATAATCTGAATATCATGAATCCCATTAAGAACTTATTTTTTTCAAACTGTGATGAATGTCTGCACCTGTGTTCACAACTGGAAATTCATTATGTGCCACATCATCTTTAAATTTAAGTGAAGCACCACTATGCAGTCTACTCTATTAAAATGACTTATTATCTTTAGATGATTCATTTACAGGTTGAGTAAGGGAAAATGTGTTATATCCTTCAATTGCATGGCTAGAATGCTGAACAAATAGGATTCCAATATCATAAATTTATTTTTGACCTATCACAATGCAATTATATATTACCTTTAAAGTTCTCACGGGCCTTGCAATTTTTTGATAGGAGAGTTTGCAATTATTTGAAGAGATGCAAAGGACTGAGGGAGGGAAAGGGTGTGGAGTGTATTTGGGGTTTGTATGTATAACGTGATTGTGTTTGTTTCTGGGTGATCTGTGTTATTATGTACGTGAGTGTGTATAATATGCATTTGATGTGTGTGAGGAATGTCTGTGCATATTTGTTGTGTATGTACTACACACTGTATGTATTATGTATGTGTGGTGTGTGTGTATTGTGTGGCACATGTGGCGTTGTGTTTCATCCTATTGTACTGTGTGTATTATGTGGTGTGTTTGTAGCATGTGTATTCTTTGGTGTATATGTGGTATGTGTCTGTGTTGCACTGTATGTTATATGAGCATGTGTCTGTGTTGCACTGTGTGTGTGTTATATGTGCATGTGTCTGTGTTGTGCTGTGTGTTATATGTGCATGTGTCTGTGTTGCACTGTGTGTGTTATATGTGGTATATGTCTGTGCTGCACTGTATGTGTGTTATATGAGTATGTGTCTGTGTTGCACTGTGTGTGTGTTATATGTGCATGTGTCTGTGTTGTCTGTGTTGCACTGTGTGTGTGTTACATGTGCACTGTGCAGTAAGTGAAAGATGTTTGTGCATGTATTGTGTGTGTGATACGGTTAGAAGACTACACATTCATTAACAGAGTTATTTTGAAAAACTTGTAATCCATCCAGGAAAGGGCTACCCAGAAGGTTGAGTCTAGAAATCCTACCATGAAGGAATAGAAAGAGCAGGGAAAGATAAGCTTGAATAGGAGACAATTTAGAAAATGAAAGCAAGATTTCTTTTTAACTGGCTGAAAATGTCCAAAAAGGAACTCATGAAAAGGGACAAGGCTTCTTCGTGTGGGTATAGAAGGCAGAATGGAAGCTTGTTATTTGAAATGCAATTAGACATCTTAAAAAAAAGCAATTTACTCCTTGCTGAGTGGAGAATTTTCTGTCACAGCGGGTATGCGAGTAGAGGTGAAATGCAGAGCTATTGGGGTTGGGTAACCTCAAGATGCTCTCAACTGCGAAAGGGTTAGAAAGAAGAATAAAGAGAGTGCTAGACCATGCCCAGCCCTGCCCATCCCCATGCCCTTGCTGGCAGGTTCTCAACAGAACCATGCTCTTGGGAAGGCACAGTGAGATTATTGGTGGCTGCTCCTTGGATGGTTCCCAATGAACTCAATGCTGAGGGAATCCACTCTAATACCCTCTCTTTGAACTGGAGAGCTATTACTCAGATCAAGATACAGGCAATCTCATAATTAAAATCTAAGTGAAGAGGAAGGATCATAGATCGAGACCATGAGAAGCCAACACCATGGCATACAGCTTTGTCCCAACGGGTGGTACGGAAGTAATAAGAAGTGTGGGGAGCAGAAGAAAATTTAGCTCTGCTCTTGCTTCTAACAAGGTTTCCACATATTTCCTGTGTTAAACAAATCACTCATCTTAGATTATGGAGTCAAGGCCTATCCACTTTTCCGAACACAGCCACAAGCCCGGAGAAACCTAGAAAATAATATAGTCATTAGCTTTAACTACGGGCTTTCAAAAATTATCTGTAAACACGCATGCTATTTTTTCAAAAGGCAAGATTTGACCTGAACAACAACACAACTGAGAGTCTCTGGCATCTCCTTTGTGTGTTATGGAACACACATCCCATAATCCATGCAATTTTTAGTAGTGGAATCTATCTTCTGCTTCCATCCCATTTTACACATCACTTCTGGCTCCATCCCATTCATCTTCCAGGACCTGAGGACTGGGGATGAGACTTGGCAATGCCACAGTTGCTCCTGCCTGGTACAAATTAATTTTTAGGTAATTCAATAGTGGCCAAGCATATCTTTACAACCATCCAGCTCAAGTCAATGTGAATGCAATGATCATGCATTCTTCAAACTGCATCAAAAACAAGCAGATATCTTGTAGGTCCATTTCCTGTACAATATTCCTAAATGTTCAAATCTGCATTTTAAAGGTCTGATGAAACAAATTCAAGTTAATATTACTTGCTAAAAATTAGAAATGAACACAACAATTTCCTAGCATCTTTAAAATACTCCCAAACTGGAAACAATGCAAATGTGTATCAATGAAGAGAAAGGATACCTCTCCTGTGCAATGGAGTATGACACAGTATCTAGGTCAGTTTAGGCTGCTATAATAGAATATCATAGACCAGGCAGATTATATAACAAATATTTATTTCTCACTGTCAGTTCTGGAGGCTGGGAAGCCCAAGATCAAGGTGCCAGCAGATTCATGTCTGAGGAGGGCTTCTCACCTGGTTTGGAGGTGGCCATCTTCTTGTATCCTCACATGGCAGAGAGAGAGAGAGCTTTGCTCTCTTCATCCCCTTGTGAGTGCACTAATCCCATTCATAAAGGCTCCATTCTCATGACCTCCTGATACTATCACGTAAGGATTTAGGCTTCAAGACATCAATGTGAGAGGAACACAAATATCCAGTCCATCAGTCCATAGCACACAGCACACACATAGCACACATTTTCATGAAAAAGAATGAACTCCTGATGGCTGCAACAACATGAATTAGTTTCAGTGGCATAGCTAAGTGAAGGAAGCCACACAGAAAAGAGCAGATGCTGTGTGATGCCATGTATGTAAAGTTCAAAACCAAGCAAAGTCGATCTATAGTGAGAAGGTGTATTGGTCCACTCTCAGGCTGCTATAAGGACATCCCCAAGACCGGGTAATTTATAAAGGAAAGAGGTTTAATTGACTCACAGGTCTACAGGGCTGAGGAGGCATCAGGAAACTTACAATCATGGTGGAAGGAGAAGCAAACACATCCTTCTTCACATGGCGACAGCAAGGAGAAGTGCCAAGCAAAAGAAGGAAAAGCTTCTTACAAAACCATCAGATGAGCCGGGTGCAGTGGCTCACACCTGTAATCCCAGCACTTTGGGAAGCCAAAGTGGGCGGATCACTTGAGGTCAAGAGTTCGAGACAAGCCTAGCCAACATGGTGAAACCCCACTCAACTAAAAGTACAAAAATTAGCAGGGCGTCATGACACACACTTGTAGTCCCAGCTACTCGGGAGGCTGAGGCACGACAATCGCTTGAACTTGGGAGGCAGAGGTTGCAGTGAGCTGAGATCATGCCACTGCACTCCAGCCTGGGTGACAGAGAGAGACTCCATCTCAAAAAAAAGAAAATCATCAGATCTCGTGAGAACTTACTCATTATCACAAGAATAGCATGGGGAAACCACCCCCATAATTCAATTACCTCCCACCAGGTCCCTCCTATGACATGTGAGGATTATAGGAAGTATAAGACAAGATTTGGGTGGGGACACAACTAAGCCATATCAGAGGGGTCAAGGTAAACATGATTCTGGGGGGCAGGGGATAGTGATGGAAAAGAAGTCCAAAGAGGTGTTCTGAGGTCTGGCAATATTGTGTGTCTTGCTCTAGCTGGTGGTTACTTACATGGATGCATTTAGTATGTGAAAATTCATGGGACTGTACATTTGAGAAACAGACCCATGGGAAACAATCAGTAAATGGGCTCAATAGGAATTTACAAATCTCCTGTAGGAGGATGCTAATGTAACACAGCCTAAATTATAATGCCATTTTGGGGAAGTTTTGTGGCCTCAAATACTGTTAGGAAACCCACAGGCAATGGGAAGACACTTGGCTCAAGGCATTGGAATACCAGAACCATGACCCTGTTTGGGACTAGAAGATCTTGGAAATCATATACACCAAGCCCCTCAGTTTATAGATTTGGAAATGAGGTTCCCAAGCTTCCGTTGTTGCAAATATTGTCTGGAAGACAATGCCTTCAGTCAATGGAGCTCAGCCCTGGCTACATGACAAAACCACCTGGAGAGCTTTAAAACATATTGATATCCAGGCTCACCCCCAGCCTAATTAATTTATAATCTCTGTAAATGAGGGTCCACATCAATACTTCTACCAGCTCCCCAGGTGAGTCTAATGACTGCATCAAATCATTACAGCACCCATATCTTGCTTAAATTTGTTTTACTCTGCCAGACCCTTTGCAAAGCCTGAAGCAATGGGCCCAGGAGTGGTGAGTTTTGTTCAGCACAGAGGGGATGTAGGAGGAGGAGAAGCCCAAAGAGAGGCTCAGTGAGGGTGAGGGGCCCCACCACCCGCTCCCCCCACCTTGACTGTAGTTGCCAACACCACCTGCCTCGGAGCCAGGGAGAAATGCTCTTCCGTTCTCTCTACAAGATTTCCTGTCACTTCCTCCCAACTCACATTCAGTGGTGCCAGTTGCATAACCCAAGGAGCTGTTTTCTTAAAGTTCAAAGTCAAAATGGATCTGGCACAGCAAGAAATTCAGGATAAATTTAGTCAAGATCTCTGTTCTGGCAGCAGAGACATGGCTTTGACTCGGCTGTGCTATGAGTCCCGATGCACAGGCTGGAGGTGCACACCCAGATCTTCAACTGCAGCCACAAACAATGTCAGGTAGCGACTGGGCCTTTCCCGTCACTCCCAGGAAGTCATTATGCCCCATCTTCGGTTTCCTCTACCTGTAGGAAGAGCTCGACAACAATGCATTTGCCGCTCTCACAGGTGTGGACCTCCCAGTGGGATGTGTCCAAGCAGGATCCGGGAGGCAACTATCAAGTTAGGAAATGAGACTCCTTGGAGGTGGGCAGGCAAACACAAAGTAAGTGCCCACCAGTTACAGAACACTCAGCACTTTATATGCACGCCTTGTTTAAGTCCTGGCACATCACACATGCAAGCCATTTGCTAATATTTTACCATCTAGAGACTAAAGGCTCAGCCCCATTGAGAAATCTCACAGAAGGTTAGAGAGAACATCTGGGTTTGGACACAGGTCTTCAGGATTCCAGAGACCATGTGTGTTATTAACTACTCTGCTGCTTTCTAGATAGTCTTTCATTAAAATCGTAAGAGATGGAAAACTAAATAAAATAGAGGTCTATTTTGCTCATTCACCCTTTCCTTTTTTCAGCCACCTTTCAGTGAGGACCCACCACGTGTGAAGCACTAAATTGTTGGGGTTCGTGAAAGCTCATCACACTCACTTTTACCCAGCCAGTTTGGAACTGAGAAAAAGGTGCTGGAGTCATGTGGATAAAGATGGAAGATCCCAGCCATGGTACTGGAAAAGCAGAGTGGGAGAAGACAGCTCAGGCAAGGGAGCAAAGGTGCAGCTCACCCCCTTTTAAGAAACAACTGACCCCCAGATCTGCAAGTCCATCCACTGGGGAAGCACCTGCAAGCCCATCCACCGGGGAAGCACTGGGGAAGCCCTGTGAAAGTTCTCAGAATCCAAACAGAGTCACTAATGTTAAGAAAACCCTCACAAATAGAGCCAGGGAAGCCATGAAGAGCAGGTTCTAAAACCATATGCCTGATAACAATAACAACAACAAGAACAAACTCCAGAAAAATCACAACTTTGCTCAAAGACCATTGCAACCTTATGCAAAAAAAAAAAAAAAAAAAAAAAAAAATACATCAGCAAAGCCATCTTTCCCCAAGCGGCCTGTCCAACCTCAGACAAAAAAAAAAAAAAAAAAAAAAAAATACTTCTGCAAGGACATCTGTCCAGCAGCTGCCTGTCCAACCTCAGACTGGTATCACCCTTGCTGTTGATCTTTGTAGCCAAGGATAATTATCTCAAAAGTAATAATTAAGTAATCCTCCTCATTTTTTTTTTCCAAAAAACCTTTGCCTTCCTTTATCTCCCTGAATACAGGCATAGTTTACTGCAATGTGCATATTCCCATTGCAATGCTCTCTTCTCAGATCATCATCTTTGCTTTCAGAGAGCCTCTCTCTGTTTTATGTAGGTGGACAACCCTTACCTCATAGAAGAACAAGCAGATGGAGCAGGGTGCACCTGATCCATGCACCTTTCCTGCAGTTTTATGTCCCTGCGATATCTAGAATAGGTGAAGCCAGAGACTGAAAGTAAATTAGAGGTTTCCAGGGACTGGGGAGAGGCAGCTGAAGGGAATTATTTAACGAGTTCAGAATTTCCGTTTGGGATGATTAAAAAGTTTTGAAACTACTAATGACGGGTACACAATATTGTGAAGGTACTTATTGCTCATAAATTTGTACACTTAAAAATAATTAAAATGGCAAATTTTATTTTACATGCATCTTCCCACAAAAAAAATAAATTCCAAATAGACTTCTGTTGATACTCCTTCTCCCGTCCAGCAACCATCCCGTCTCCTTTGAAAAGCGTTATTAGCTCTCAACACCAGAAATTCATTCCTCCCCTCCTCCTTTGTTTTGAACCTACTTCAAGCAGCCTTTGTTCCTGCTGCTGCACCCACCTGGAGGAGGTGATGGGAAAGTGTGGCC
>NW_022315963.1:0-28903 GCF_002776525.5 Piliocolobus tephrosceles
GGATCTTCCCTGCTTTCTGACAGCATCCAATCCACAGCAAACACCTGTTGCCTTACATGCTCTCCCAATCACCCAACCAAAGCCCAAATCCTATACCTCCTGCTCCTACTGCGACTCCTCATTGTTCTTCACCATGTGTGTTCTTTCTTGCCAAAACGAGTAATAAACCCAGCTTGTTAAGCTTCAGATATCCTCTCGGTGGCCTTCAGCTTGTGGCACTGACACAAGCATGAGACCCTCCTAGTTAGAGAAAATTGACAAGAATTTGCAATGCGCTTTCCCTCCACACCTCTCAACCCCACTAGAAGATTATACATAAAAACAGGCTGGAAGGGGGAAGAAGAGAGTTGGGAGGGAATAAAATGAGCAAGGCAGTTTGTTCCTTTTTGCTGTTGCTTCTAAACATCTCATTACTTTGTGTGATGCACAAACACACAAATAATGCACACACATACACACAAATAGCCCAGGAGGATGGACATGGATTTGGGAATAAAGAACTGATTCTCACCTATGTCTGGAGGTCCCTGAGTGGCAGACTCTACAAACATACCCAGCCCTGAGCGGCAGACTCTACAAACATACCCAGCAATGTCCAGGCGAGCTGAGGACAGCATGGAGGTGAGAAGAGGCGTAACTGGATGGGAGAGCACAGAGTCCAATGAAGCCAAATCTGGCACAGCAAGAAACCTGTCCCAATGTGTCATCGGAAGGCACCACAGAGAGCTGGAAAACGAGCCAGGATCCCAGCCACCCAGAGGCAGCAAAGCAAGTTGAGATTCCCCATTCTCAGGAGCAGCTTTCAGCTCGAGAAGCTGCTGCATCCACTAGGGTTCATCCATGCAAGGGGGCTGTGAGGAGCCACCTGGACCCCTAAAAAACAGGACTATTCCCTGGTACTGCTGGAGCCAAGAAAGGTGCGAGGTTTTTTAAGACTCTGAAAAAGACCTCCGCAGAGATGACATGTGCTCTGTTGCCCCTGGTGCTCAGGCCATCTTGTGAGCTGACAGCCTCTCTCAGCTTGGCCCCGTGGCAACAGACATGGTCAAACTTTGTAGATGTACAAGAGGGAGAAGGGGAGAGAAAACCCTTTAGGTGAGAAAACTTTGAAAAGCATCTCAATTTAACCCAATGGATGCCAGAAGTGGCCAAGCAATGGACTAGACATGGCTGGGATACCTGGAGCTCAATAGCAACAACAATGAAAAATTTAAGAAATTAAAATGGTTCAGTAAACCTATTTGCTTAACATAAAAGAAGGCAGTAAAGGAGGCTCAGGGGACCAAAAACCAGATGAGACGTACAGAAAAAAACAACAGCAAAATGGTAGACAAAGTGCAACCACATAAATGGGTTAAATGCACCAACTAAAAAGACAGAGATTGTCAGAAAGACAAGACCCAATTTGAATACTGTCTATGAGAGATTCAAGTTACATTTAAAGGTGCAAATAGGTTGAAAGTAAAAGGATAAAAAATTGTATATTGTGAGAACAGTGGCCATAAGACAGCTGGAGAGGCTACAGTAATATAAAAAAAAATAGATTTTAAGACAAGACATATTAGTATATTATCCTATAGGCCAAAGAAAAAGAAATGACAGGGGAAACTGGAAATAACTTGAATTAGATGAAAATGAACATAGAGGCAAAATTCCTTAACAAAATAGTAAAACCTAATTCAGCAACATATAAAGAGGACTATCCACTATGACCACTATGACCCATGAGGTTTGTTTCAGGAATACAAGAATAGTTGAACACCTGAAAATTGATGAATGTAACAAACTATATTAAAAGAATTTTAAAAATCACCTGATCATATCAATAGATGCTGAAAAATTGTTTGACAAAATTCAACACCATCCATGATACAAACTCTCAAAACACTTGGAATATAAGGGAGCCTTATCAATCCAATAAGGGAACCTACCAAGGCTGACAGCTAGCATGATTCTTAATTATAAAGGGCTTAATACTTTCCCCCTAAGACCAAGAACAAGGCAAGGATGTCTGCTTTCACCACCTGTATTCAGTATCATGCTGGAGATTCTGGCCAGTCCAATATGGGAAGAAAAGGAATTACATGCAATCATATTGGAAAGGAAGGAGTAAAATTGTCTTTATACTCAGACAAGATGATCTTTTATGTAGGAAATTCCAAGAAATTTACAAAACAAAAAAATGCTATTAGAATTAATAAGTGATTTTGGCCGGGCGCAGTGGCTCACGCCTGTAATCCCAGCACTTTGGGAGGCCGAGGCGGGTGGATCACGAGGTCAGGAGATCGAGATCATCCTGGCTAACACGGTGAAACCTTGTCTCTACTAAAAATACAAAAAATTAGCCGGGCGTGGTGGTGGGTGCCTGTAGTCCCAGCAACTCGGGAGGCTGAGGCAGGAGAACGGCGTGAACCCAGGAGGCGGAGCTTGCAGTGAGTCGAGATGGCGCCACTGCACTCCAGTCTGGGAGACACAGCAAGACTCCATCTCAAAAAAAGAAAACGAATTAATAAGTGATTTTAGCAAGATCACAGGACACAAGAGTAATATATAAAAATCCATCATATTTCTATCTGCTAGTCACAACAATCCAAAATGAAATTAAGAAAACAACCCCATTCAAAATAGCACTGAAAATAATAAAATACTTAGGAATAAATTCAACAAAAGAAGTGGAAGACCTGTACATTGAGAACTACAGAACATTGTGGAGGAAAATTAAACATATAAATAGATAACGATATAGATTATATTCATGGTTTAGAAGTCTCAATAGTGTTTTTACAGTAATATTCTCCAAAGTGGTTTATAAATGTGAAGTAATCCCTATTAAAATCCCACCAGGAATTTTTGTAGAACTAGAAAAAAAAGAAAATCATGTTGACCTTGAGTTAGGCAGAGTTTTCTCATATGCCACCAAAGCATGACCTATAAAAGAAAAAAGTGATAAATTAGATTTTATCAAAATCAAAAGCATTTACTCTTCAAAATATATCAATAAGAAAATAAAAAGACTTTACTGAGTTAAAAAATAGGTGTGAAATTGAGTGGATTTTAAAAAAAAGTCACAAACTGGAAGAGAGTATTTGTAAATCACCTAATAAAGGACTTTTATCCAGAAGATATAAAAAAATTATAACTCAATTTCTTAAAGCAGTATTTATTAAATGGGCAAAAGATGTGAATAAACATTTTGCCAAAGATAATGTATGCCATTAGTCGTTAGGGAAATCAAAACCACAATGACCACCACTATATACTATAAAAGAAAAATAAATCTTGGGACCCCAAAAGCACTGAACCAGAGGGAGAAGTCAAGCTGGGAACTGCTTAAGGCGAACTTACCTTCCACTCTATTCCTAAAAACGATAGCTGCTAAGATAAAAGAAAAAAAATGACATGCCTCCCTCACAAGGAATTTCCCTGTGGACAAAGGACAGATGGAACTCAAAGTCGTCCCTCTGCTCACTGAGATAAATGAATATCTGCTTGCCTCATTTGGAAAGGATAATCAGAAACTCAAAAGAATGCAACCGTCTGTCTCTTACCTACCTATGACCTGGAACCACCCCCACCACCCACCATCCCCCACCCTCCTACCCCCGTTTCGGGTTGTCCCACTTTTCCGAACAGAACCAATGTACATCTTACACCTATTGATTGATGTCTCATGTCTCCCTAAAATATATAAAACCAAGCTGTGCCCCAGCCACCTTGGGCACATGTCATCGGGACCTCCTGAGGCTGTGTCATGGGCGTGTGTCCTTAACTATGGCAAAATAAACTGCCTAAATAGACTGAGACCTGTCTCAGATATTTGGAGTTCACAATACTCACTAGAAAGACTATACTCAAAAAGACTAAAAAGGCTGGGCGCGGTGGCTCACACCTGTAATCCCAACACTTTGGGAGGCCCAGGTGGGTGGATCACTTGACGTCAGGAGTTCAAGACCAGCCTGGCCAACATGGTAAAACCCCATTTCTACCAAAAATGCAAAAATCAGTAGTACATGGTGGTGCGCGCCTGTAGTCCCAGCTACTCGGGAGGCTGAGGCAGGAGAATCACTTGAACTTGGGAGGCAGAGGTTGCTGTGAACCAACCACTGTACTCCAGCCTGGATGACAGAAGGAGACTGCATCTCAAAAAAAACAAACAAACAAACAAACAAAAAAGACTAAAAATACCAAGTTCAGGATAAGGAGAACTTAGATCCCTTTTTCTCATGCCTGAGGGGATGTAAAATGGGGCAGCCACTTTGAAAAACAATATGGCAGTCTCTCAAAAGGTTAAACATATGCTTACCACATAACCCAGCCATTCCACTCCTAGCTACCTGAGAGAAAGAAAACATATGTCTACAAAAAGAATTTTATAAAAATGTTCATAACAACAGCATCCATGACAGCCTCAAACTGGAAAGCATCCAAATCTCTATCGATAGGAAAATTAGCAAAATGTAGTACATTTGTGCCATGGAGTACTACTCAGCATAAAAAAGGCAAACTACAAACACAGCAGCATCACATATGAGCCTCACGGCATTATGCTAAGTGGAAGAAGTCAGCCACCAAACAGTAAAATTGCATGATCCTATTTATATGAAAATTTCTAGAAAAGATTAAAAAATATAGACAGAAAGATGAGGCATTGTCTGTGGCTATCGTGGCCCGTGGGAGCAGGACTGGCTGCAAATGAGTAAGAGGAACTTTTTGGGGTGATGAAAATGTTCTGAAACTTGATGGTGGTGATGGTTGCACAAGTGTCTATTACTAAATATCATTGTACATTTAAAGTGAATGAATTGTATGGTATGAAAATTATAACTCAATAAAACCATAAAAAAAAGAAGAAGAAACCCTGCAAGCAATGGTAATGTAGTCAATGGGGCATCATAAAAGGTGCTTTAAGCTCATTAGGGGATTCCTTTTTAAACTAATGCATTTTACTACTACATTCTGGTGTCAAGGAAAGGCAGAAGTGTCTGTATCTATAGGTAAATTCACTTCCCACAATGTCCCTGCATCCTAGATAGGCCCCCTTGGAGGCTCCATTCATAGTCTGCTTAGCAGACAGCTTGTATCTACAGCTGCAGCTCCACCACCTAAAGAGATGGGAAGCTGCTTGGGCAGATCCTGTGCCTGACCCTCTATCTAAGGCTATGTCAGCCTTATTTGCAAAACTCTTCTCATTAGGTATGAAAATATGTTTTCTTTGCATTGCCATTTGGACTGAAGAGCAGCTGTGAAATACAAGATTAGGCATGGGTTCCCGGTATTGTCAGGCGGGGCATGCCAGTGCTAGCGCAGGGAACAGAGCAGCCTCCCCTGGCCCTCAGCCAAGGCGCTCAGCCAAGGCGCCCAGGTGCACCTGATGACACCTGCTGATCACAACCACTTTCCTCAAAGAGATTTCAAGGTTTTACACATTAACGTGACAGCCTTCATATGGAAATTGGGCTTTCCAGATACTGGAAGTTAGAAACAGGGGTAGGCAGGTGAGTTTTCACAGTGGACTCCCCTGGGGATGAGAAGGATCTGTTTTGCAGCTTTTGCCGATTGCCACGGTGTGAAGACTCTCACCATGGCCGATTTTAAACGACTGACTTAATGTTCACAAGTGTGAAGTTAGGAACAGAGGTCACAGCTGGCTCTAGCACTCCTGCACCTGGGGACAGAGGAGGAACAGGAGAACATGAGGCCCATACGTGAAAATGACATACATGACATTAGGTACATACAATGTTTAATCAAGACTTAAAATGTCAGAGTAGAACCATGTCACTTTATTACTTGAACAGCTGAAATAAATTTAAAAGCATTTCAAATTTAACAAGCTGTTAATGACTATTCATATGGTTTTTCTGAATTTGGTTGTACCATCGGCAAATTTTCAGCAAGATCGTTTGCATAGATATGTATTATATATACACACATACATATATACACACATAGCACATATATACACACACACCACCCCACACAATACATATACACATGTTAGAGTCTATCAACACACATACACACATGCTAGAGTCTATAATCTTCTAGTTAGTTACAAGAAAATGGCTCATCGTGATCCTTAAATGACAGAAAATAGATTCCCCTCCAATAATATGAACCCTCCTATGATTTTCCTGAAATTACTGGAAAATGCTAATTAATCATACCTCGATCTCACAGTTTCGAACCTAATTGACAAATTCACCCAAGAGTCAGAACATGCTGAAAACTGCAGCATTGTCATCAGTGAAGCCGAACGAGAGACAGAGGCTAAGCATTGAAGCCCAAATAGACCTTTGAGTTCTACTTCCATCACCACGCCCACCTGCAGAGCAGCTGGGCAGACACCAGCCACCCAATTTGCTCAAACATGAAAATCTGATTTTATTTCGGGGCCTAAACCTCAGAAGAAGGTGAAAACCCTCCGATACTGGGATGCTAGTCTAAGGACTAACACAGGCCCCAACCCACCATGATTGCAACAGATCAGGCCAAAGCATAGGTTCCGAGGGCCTGCCGCCAATTTCTGCTCACGTGTGTTTAGCATATTAGCAATAGCTCCCAATCGTGAGGCATACACCACACCAGGCTTCCAAAGCTTTATTATTAACCTGGACACAACCTGCCAGACATGTGAATTCCACTTTAGAGATAGGAGTGTTCAGAGAGGTTAAGTAGCATGCCTGAGGTCTCCCAGCTGCTAACAGGAAAATCGGGATTCTTGCTCATAACTGTCTCACTCCATGGATAATCTGTGTGCAGGCAAAGTCCTCATGCTTGGCCAGGAGCCAGGCAGGTAGTTGCTGAGATTCCAGGTATATAATCATCAGGCACAAAACCTGCCAAAAGAGATCAAACAGAAGTCCCCCGGAAATAACCATAATCCGTGGAGCACATTTTCTGTTTGGGGCACATCTCGACGCCTTGCACACCTCATTTCAAGCAGGCCCTCCCATGCCTTATAAAATACTTATCAACTTCACAGCCAAAAACCCGGGGCCTTAACCAAGGACACCAGCCTTATCTGACATTGAGCTATTCTGCTTCCTTGCCTTTTGCAGACTGAACCCTGAATAGGCTCAACACTGATTGCAAAAGTCTTGTGGCCCAGCCAAAGCTTCTTGCAGTTTCAAGGGTCTTTAGCTTGATCTCATTACTAGACAGAAATTCCGGTGTGAACGGGCTTCCCTCACTCACAATGGACCAGCTGGCCTTGCTGCCAGGAAGTCACCATTTTTCCAAGGATGGTGCTAGGATCCAGGTCCTCAGGAGGAACCAACTACAGATGGCAGGAGAAGACCACGTCTCATCTTGAACAGAAACACATGAGTCCAGGGCTTGGCTAAAGCCAAGAGCAGGAGTAAACAGGTTGGGACTAACATGAGATCTTGCTGATACCTGGAGCCAGTATTCATTAGGTATTAAATTCCCGTCCCACAATACTTGCGGATGCTTATATAGTAAGAAGGAAAACAAACACTGTCCCTCTCTCATTAATGCCGAATCATCTACCTCCCTCTGTCAAAGACTTTTTTCTTTTCTTTTCTTTTTTTTTTTTTTTTTTTTTTTTTTTTTGAGGTAGAGTCTCACTCTGTCACCCAGGATGGAGTGCAGTGGCACAATCTCAGCTCACTGCAACCTCCGCCTCCAGGGGTTCAAGCTATTCTCATGTCTCAGCCTCCCGAGTAGCTGGGATTACAGGTGTGCACCACCATGACTGGCTGATTTTTGTATTTTTAGTAGAGACAGAGTTTCTCCATGTTGGTCAGGCTGGTCTCAAACTCCTGACCTCAGGTGATCCGCCCACCTCAGCCTCCCAGAGTGCTGGGATTACAGGCATGAGCCACCGCGCCCAACCCCTCTATTGACTTTTAAAAGTGGCATTCTGAACAGAATGAAAGGGTTGTCATTTATCTCTGGCTGTTGTTGCTATTGTGCTACCTTTCTCTAGGGATCCAGTTACTGACCCAGGTCCTCATCTAAGTGAGGCTTCTCATCTCCAAGACATGGAGAACTTCAGCAAGGCTGGACGTGGAGTCCCCTCCTCCAGCAGTGGTGCCGTTTCCCAAGATGGCACCTCCACTTCCCCAGGTCCAGGCTCCTCTTGGCAGCCCCCAGCTTAGAGTCCTGGATCTGTGCACACGGTGGTAGGGGCAGACATCAGACCGGCACAAATCATGAGTGTACTTTCTGTTCAACTTTCAGGATTGGTCAGTGACTAGCAATGAGAGACAGAGAGAGTCTTCACAGAAAGACAGGCAGATAAAAGTTTCACAGCTGACACAGAACGTGGAAACTTGAGAACCTCGTCGTTCAGACTAAGACATGGGAGCAAAAAATAAAAACCTAGCCCTATCTTGTAAAAACACTTTTCAAATGCAAAAGGTATCTGTAAGTTGGATTTTGAGTTTGAGTTTGAGAGTTTCACAAAGCATAGTAAGAAAAACTCCCATCTTAAAATTACCATTGTCAGAGAGAGTTCACAAGGGCAAGGTGAGCAGCAACAATTAATAATTTAGCATTCACGTAATATCTGGCATTTGCAAACTGCTTTCCCATCATCTTTTCTTATTGCTGCTCACAAGCACTGCAGGTAGGGAGTCAGCGATAATTATTTCCTATGCCCAGAGAGGTGCTGGGTCAGTAACTGGATCCCTCAAGGAAGACAACATAAAGGTAACTAGAGCCCGAGCTAAATCACGACCCTTTCATTCCGTTCAGAATGCCACTTTTAAAAGTTGTTAATACAGGGAGGTAAATGTGTCAGCTGCATTAATAAGAGAGGTGTGGTGTCTGTTTTCCTTCTTACTATATAAGAGCCAGCTAATCAAAATACACATACAAAAATACCACCGACAGAAAGGCTCCAAAAGAGGTCATACTTTCATTAGTACTTTAGGACATGACTTTTGTTATTTAAAAGCAGAGACTTTGGAAAGTTGTATGTGGGTATTTTCCATTTTGGAGAGACAGACTTTGAGACCACAAACCATAGTCAATATTAACTATGCTTTAACTCTTCTCAGATCAGCCACATAGGGAGTGATCCAATCTTTTCCACTCTTGTGAATATGAGTGGCTAGCCAGGGGGAAGGGACCCTCATCTTTGCTGTATGAGTTGAGCCCCTGCCTTCTGCTGGACACCATACACAGACATGGACAGCAAGCCCAGCCTGCCCCTGCCTTTGTTGGAGAGAAGGGGCATCCTCATCTGTCTATGCTAAGGCCTGTGGGAAGGGGCGTGATCCTGGGCAACAGAGAAGCATAGTGTGACAGGTCCGGAAAGGTGTTCTGAGAATGTGACATTGAGCTGACGTCTCAGGGTGAGTAGCTGTTAACTGGCAAAGAAGGGAAGAGGGAACAGCATGTGCAAAGACCCAGAGGTGGAGGCTGCACAGGTCACTGGAGGGATTAAAATGAGGCCAAGAATCCAGAACTCAGAGAGTGAAGGCGCGGGAACAGATGGAAACAGAGAGCCAGGGCTGGGAGACAACGGCCACACACGGAGGGCAGCACTCAGCAGCTTGGGCTCCAAGACTGAGCCTGACCTGCCACTTAGCAGCAGCCACCACTGACAAGTCCCTTACTACCTCCATGTCCAGCTTCTTCACCCGTAACTGGGGGCCACAAGAGAATCTACCTTACAACATTCTTCAGAACAGTCAATGCTCCATAGAGTGCACATAAAACTCTCCAAAAGGGGGTCTGTTTTACAACAGAGACATAAGAATTTTCTTTTAACCTGTACTGTTCTCATCCTGACATTTTTTTACCTTTAGGCAAGAGTTTCCTACCCTATGTTCTATGGGACATTGTCCTGTAACATATTCTGAGAAAGGGTGCCCTAATTGAGTTTGAGAAACATTGCACATGGCACATTTAAGAATCTGAAAGTCCCACCGTTTAAAACAAAACAAAGCTTTTTGTAACCAAGTGTGTGCCCTAACAAGTCAACTATCCCATGCCACTTCCTTTGTGCTGGAGGCAAAGTTGTCACCTGTTTATAATCTATGTGTCTGACTCCCGGAAAGTTCCATGCAGAGAATGTTGAGAGGCATCAGCCAACAATCATTCTAGACTCTGGCGCATGCATTTGCTGGCCTGCAGCAGAGCAGTTTCGCTGTTGTTATTTAGGAAATAAATTAGCTCCAAGCACCCACTTATGACACAAATGCTCAGGCAGTCCTCATTCCTCAGAGCTTTTGCCCGACCTGTAGCTATAATTTTCCATTTATTCAGTGCATGACTTCCAGGGAACAAATCTGTGTTACTTGAACGATAAGACCTTGTTAACGTTATTTCATCTCTCAGTTTCAGGCTCCTCATCTGTAAATCACAGTGTCAGACTAGGCGGTCTAAAAGCCCTTCCAAAACTAGGATTATATGATTCTATGTTAAAATCTTTCCAGGTTGTGCATTTTATGTGCTTAGGTGGCCACTGAGATGGACCCAGTCTCGATATGAGCAGATGGACACACATCCATCACAAATGATGGACAGATTTCTAGGCCTCCGTGTGCTTCCATTATTTCGTCCCTTTTAGCAGTGCTAAAGATTATTCACCAAATGCATGATCATGATTACTTTTGTAATTTTCTGTGTGTCTATTTTTTAAAAAGCATTAAGTACAGAAAAATACGAAAAAATGTAAAAACAATAACATACAGGAAAAGTGCCCAAATGCTAACATTTGTTAAATCATGAATATGTATGCTTCTGGGATTCTTCTTTGTTTTTAAATCTTTTGAAATTTAATAATGATAATCTTCAGTGAGTGATAAATTCTCTTAATGGCGATCTCTTCACAACTCTCTGAAGTCATCTTTTATACACGCTTCATCGTTTCCTTGAGTTAACTGTGTCAAGGCTTAAATTTAGAAATAGAAATACACTCCTGCTTCTTGCCCTGCAAAGTTCATGTTTGGCGATTATCTCATAGACACGGCATTATTTGCATGAGACCAAAATTAAGCTCTCACTAATGGCAGCCAGGAGCTAAAACCACATCCAAACTGTAATTGCATTTCAAAATGACTTATATGTCCTTACTGTCAGAGTCCTAGGGGGAGTTATTTTCCCATTAACTTTATCTGAAAGGAAAACATTTCATACTATCTCATCTAAATCACCTTGGGAAGGACCACAGCCAATATGCCATTTTATTTTTGTTGAAAATAAACATTTCTGTTGAAAATATTTTTTCATTTTATTGAAATGAAGTATTTTTCCATTTTGTTGAATAATTTTGTTGAAAAGAAATGTATGATACATGATAAAACATCTCCAACTCCATCCAAATTATTATAAATTTTGAATTAAGCCTAGATTTAGACTGATGTTCAATATGTTTACCTGTTTGAGAACAAAGGTTTTGTAGTACTTATTTATATGCAAACAAGTGAATCTCTCCTTAGATAATTTTTAAATGTATTATTTGTACAGAATAGAGTAGTCTGATTCCTAACAAATGCTGAACTAACATGATGCCCGGCTTCTTTGGCCAAAATTAAGCTGGCGAACTCTGGAGGTAAAACCCCATGACATGGAGGTAGGGGGCGATGCTATTTTAAACTCATGGGGAAGTGGATTCGGCCTGGGGCAAGAGCAGCCTGGGATGTTATGCAAGGCACTGGGGGAAGCTCAGCTTGCAATTTTCACTCATTTTCTTCATTCAGATCCTGTCTGCACCCAAAACCGTGGCAACTCTGGCCCCTGGTCCAGATGGCCCCAGAAAGCACATCAGAGAGGTCCAGATATTCTGTGCTCATGAAGAGCTGAAAAGATTAAGTAGAGACTGGTCCCTTCAGGCAGTAGCTTGTGCATCTTCCCCGGTGCTGGTGAATTCCAATCTAACTGTGTTTCTCCCTAACGCTGCTGCTCCCAGCAGGGTAGTGGGTGAAGCCCCAAGCTGAGGAGTGGTTTTGTAGGGTGGGGACTAACCATGACTGTGTTTTCTGGTGCCAAGTCTCTGCTACAAAGTTCATCCACTCCATCCTTTCAGTTCACTGGGGCTGAGGTGGTGGAGGCAGGCCTTCCTCAATGTGCATGGTTGACAGAGTAGCCAATAACCCAGAAGGCAAGGCACTCTCAGGACAAAAAAAAGAAAAAAGAAAGATTGTTGATGGGCATAACACTTTAAGAAGAAAAACCTTCAGATTACAGCCTCCATCAGAAGCAGAAATGTTCAACCAAGAATTCTTAATTAGACTAATAAACATTTGAAAACAGATAAGGGGATATATTAGCAATATGAATCCAAAAGAATGCCATAGAAAACAGTTAAACATTTGGTATGAAAATGGTTATAGTTGACTAAAAAATGAAATGAATAGAATAAATATCAAATGGAAGCAGCTGAGGAGCACAATAGCAAACTGGAAGACCAGAGCATTGGAAGAATATCAATCCCAGAAAGAAGAAAAAAAATTAAAACATTTGTAGTTGGTAAATACAAAAAAAAAGGAAAACAACATGGAGGAATGAAATACATGCACTAAATCCAAATAAAAGGAGTTCCAGGAGGAAAAGAGGAAAATTAAAATGGGACTCATAAGTATTTGAAAAAATAAGATATAAATATTCTAGAATTTTATATAAAATACAATAGTTTATATTGAAAAATCTCATACAGTACCAGAGAGGAGTGATAAGTTAAACACATTTTAATAAAGTTTTAAAATAGAAAATACAAAAGGAAAAACTGTAAAGCAGCCAGAAGTGAAGAACATATATGTAATAGGTCAAGTTCAGGTAACACCAGACTTTTCAATAGCAAGAATGGATGCAAAAATAAAAACTGGATTGGTGTTTGCAAAATATTAAATAGCCCAGATTGTTAGATCTAGCCAAAACATCATTAAATAGGATGGTCACCAAACTTACAAGGCCTTAGAGATACTGTCACCCAGAGGCCCACATTGACAAAAGTTTGTAGATAAAGTGCTTAAATTGAAGAAACAGATCCAAGAGATGTTGCAAGTGATGATGGTGGTATGAAATAAAGATAATCAAAAGTATTGGCAAAGTTTGTTGTTATCTTTATTTAGTCATTAGGACAAGGAAGAGATAAATATGCCCAAAATATACAGAATTAATAAAATAGATCTTCACTATCCAATATGGTAGTTACTAGCCTCATGAGGCTATTTAAATTTAAATTTGAGTTAATTAAAATTAAATAAAATTCTAAAATGCGTTCCTTTGTCACACTAGCCACATTTTAAGGGTTTAATAGCCCTACATGGCTGCTATATTGAACAGCATAGCTATAGAACATTTCCATCATCACAGAAAGTTCCATTAGCCACCACCCCTAAGATAGAAAATATTAATAGGATGGCAATGTTTGTAGGGAAGATGACACCAGTGAACATGAGGGCACACAAAAGTTCTATCTTATTATCAAAGAAATAAAAAATCGCAATTTTTTAAAATGTGGAAAGGTGAACAAACAAAAATAATAAATTAGTATGGTAGAATGGATCCCATTATACCAGTAGTTATAGTAAATGTAAATGGGCTGAAGTCATAGTTAAAAGACAAAGATCGAAAGAAGGGTTTACACATTGTATACAAGAGACCCACTTAAAGCACAGGGGCATGCAAAAGCAGTTTGATGGCATTGGTTCAGCCGTATGAAATTGCCATTTTTGTAGGACAAAAAAGGATGGATATTGCCAATTTTATGTGGTTCAATGTTTTAAGAAATAAAAGACATAAATGGCTACCAACAAAAAGAAAGCTAATACAGCTGCATCGATACTAGATAAAAGAGACACTAAGACAATATGAAGAGTTAGGGATAGAGATTATCACTACATTAATTTGAAAAGATTCAGTTTATTGAAACGACAAAAAGAAATTTTGTCAAATGTATGGACCTAAGAAAACACTCACAAAATGTAGCAAAAAGAGTTAAAACTGCAGAAAGAAGTTTGATAAATTCACCATCATATTGGATTGCTATGACAATTATTGATACATCAATCAGACAAAAAAATTCAGCAAGAATAGTTGAACAACACAATTGACGAGCTTTCCCTAATGGATGGATACAGAGTTTCATATTCAAAAATTAAAGAACACCTATTTTTGTCAAGGACACATTTATAGCAATGAATTGCATTTAATAACTGATCAAGAAAGCTCCAGTGTGCATCAAAGAACACCACTTAGGCTAGACAGCTCTGTGTTTGCTTAGGCAGAGTCCTATAAACTCAAACACAAAGTCCTTGAGATCAAACCCAACCTCCACCTAAGAGGTGACTCTCCCAGAAACTTCCTTTAAAAGTTCTAAGAATGAAATCACTTCTCCACCAAGATACCACTCAAGGCTCAATAGAGTGCTATACTCCCCTGAGTTCAGTGACTCTCACTTCTATTTACTCACACAAATAAACAGATAGTACTGAGCAGTACAGTGACCAGTTAAAGCCTGATGGAACAGGGTGTGAAATGGGACTTTTCCTATTATTTAAGAATTCTGGCTAAAGCCACAGAACTTCGGACAGGTTGATGAGTGCATCATCATTCTAGAGAGAGAGGCATTGAACACTTTGTCACCCAACTTAATAAAAACATCACAGATCTAGCCCTGCTAATTAGCATCAAGCTCCATCACGCATCTCCAGCGTAAGTAAGAGTTGATCTAGAAATGCACAAAGTGTTGCAGAGAACTAGCAGAGAAACGGGTGGCCTAATTTGGAGCAACGTGTCTTTCTTCTCCTCAAACCTACCTTTAAAAAGTCTGGGAGGCTCCCAGGGAATCACTCTAAGAGGCTGAGACTGCCTGCAAGGTTCCATGGGCTTCCCCTTGGCTGGAGTTTGGCCGGCAGAGCTGCAGAAACTCCCAAGTCCATCTTGCTGTGCCCCCTTTGTAGACCACAGTGAGACAGCTCTCAGGGGAACTTGTCCATCTCAAAAAGGACAGACATCTCGGGTCCTCTGGAAAATTGAAGGATGCTTAAGAATTTCCAGATTCCTCAGGATGAAGCACCCACATGACACGCAATCCTGTTTCTTGGTTGTTTGGACCACACCCTATTGCACTACTTGTCTGCACTGCTATGCACAAAGCTCTGCACTCTCTCACCCATCTGGTCAAGAGTCCCTCCTGGGAAGGGGACAGAGAAAGAAGGAGGACATTGAAATCATCACACATTGGAGGGCTGGGCTATGGCTTCCCACCCAGTATTCTGTTCTCTGTGTAAAGAACCCCATTACTTCAACTGGTCCCTCTGCAAAATACTTTCTAATCATTGACTATCCTGGCTTCTCTACTCTGTCTTATTCCCTTTTGCCAGCATCGCTGTTCAAGTACATTGCCCTGAAATTGCAATAATTCCACTGCAAAGTGGGGCAAATAAGGGAGAATGAACACCATTTCCTTTAAATGTTCTAAAACTGAGGATTTTTACTTACTCACTAATACAGCAAGTCTGAGATTCCTAAGGTCTCACATCATCACAGAATTAGAGACCAAGTAATATTAGCCGAGCCAGATCTCTTCCCCTCATACATCTGATTTTTTTTTCTTTGTTTGATAAGTTGGATAAGTTATGAATATGGGGGAAATGTTGACAAAAAATTAAAAGTACAAATAACTTTGCATAATTTTCCCCCCAAAAATATAACTAAATCACAATAGTAATTAAAGCCTTGGCTTTCTTCTGTTTTTAATCTTTACCAATTTAAATATTTTTCCAGAACAATTTCATTGTCTCCAAAAATAGTCCTTCACAGGACAAAAAAAAATTAGCTAATAAATTCTTGCATATAAAATTGCTCTGCATCTTATAAATATTTCACAAACATTTGCCAGTTTATTTGTTTTTCTAAATGGTTTCTTATTATTTCTTTGTTTAAAAGGTCCTGAACCATGAATATATCATGTCCGGGGACTGCAAGATAACAAACTATTTTTTTTCTCTAATCACATTGTTCTTTACAATTTGATTTATCTCACGGTATAAATTCATTTTCTTGGCATGAGAACAGCTGTCTCATGGCTGTTGGGGGCAAAGCTGGAACTCTCAGGCAAACAGCCAGGCTCTCCCGTCTGGCCTGGTGTCACCACCATCCCTTAGGGCCTCTGCCTGAGACAACCCCCAACTGATGCGCAAGCCACATCCCAGCCTTGTTTGTATCTGCAGCAGGATTCACAAGAGGGCTGACTCCTAGGAACCTGAGATGACCATTTGCACTGGTGGATCCTCACACAGGGCACGGAGCAGTAGGGATGGGTCCTATGGAGGTGGAACAGGAAGCCTGGGTTCCAGCTCTTCCCAGCCTTGTCTGCCAGCTGGAGCAGCGTGTCATCACAGTCGCTTTTGATTTTCAATCCCCATCCCAGGTCCTTACTGTGACTCGAGCTCCCGGCCCCTTCCTTTCTTTCCCTGTAGGTTCTCTCTGTGTTGTGCAGTTCTTGTAGTTATTTCAGGAAAGTTGAAAGCCCAGCCTCTTAGTGAGCACACACGCTCTCAGACCTTCAGCCCTTACGCTGTCACAATTTATAGTTAAGACCTATGTGGACCTGAAAGCTTAATTACCATCTGCAAAGCCCTCTTTGATGCTGTTCCCTCCCACTGGCCATGCTCTTGGGGGCACCCTAACACCTGGTTTTTCTAAAGTAACTATAAGTTTAGCCACTATGGTGTCCTTCGCTGCAAGGAAGACATGTTCTCTATCACCAAAGAGTTACAATCAAGTTCATACGATAACGTTTATTTAAAGTGTAATACACTCTAACTGTTGGTGTGTATTAGTTCAATTACACTAGTAGGAAATGTAGCAGCTAGCATTAGTGAGTACTCGGTGTACTCCAAGTGCTTTATACATATTAATCATATTACATGCAGTGACTTGTTTTATCCTCACAAAATGCACTGACATTGCTTTCAAGATCTAATTCATTTTGCAGATGGGAAAAGTGAACTTGCCCTAGGTCCAGCGAGTAAAAGCAGAGACGGGGATTTGGGCCTAGGGAGGCTGGGTCCAGAGCCCATACTCATAACAAACACGTTACCCTCTCCAAACTGTACACGCATGAGTATAGTTAACAGCTCATTCAAAACAACTAATATTCTCACGTGTTTCAGGAGTGCAAAGGTAGGCGAACTCGCTTCCAACTGAGCAGGGGATTTTAAGATGCAGGATAAGTTACACCAAGACAAATATGACGGAAGCAGAGAAATAATTCCCATCTGAGGAGCCTGTGCAAGCACAGAGGAAGCTTCTCAGGCACCCTCCACCTGGTGCATCCCATTAGCATCCACCCTGACCTTTTTCTCCTCTCTCAGGGGAATCGGAGCTTCCCTCATTTCCAAAACAGGAGCCACTTCACTGTACCTTGCTGTAGCGGCCACACACCATCAAATGGGCTTGTCCCACTCCAACAATCTTCTTCTCTTCCATCCTAAAAGAAGCTTCTATCCTCTTTCTCTTCTCTTCACTGACATCCTTCCTGAAAATGACGAGTTACATGTTCTCCTGGATTACATAACTAATCAAACAAGGCTTTCATTTGCCTATGACACAGGTAATGACAGCAGCTCTTCTTGACGTATAACTGAAACAGAAAAACCCTTTATTTATTTTTTTAACTGTTATTTTAAGTTCAGGGGTGCAAGTGCCAGTTTGTTACATAGGTAAACTTGTGTCCTGGGGGTTTGTTGTACAGATAATTTCCTTACCCAGGTATTAAGCCTAGTACCCATTAGTTATTTGTCTTGATCCTCTCCCTCCTCCCACTCTCCACCCTCTGATAGGCCCCATTGTGTGTTGTTCCCCCTACGTGTCCATGTGTTCTCATCATTTAGCACCCACTTACAAGTGAGAAGATGCGGTATTTGGTTTTCTGTTCCTGCGTTAGTTTGCTAAGGATGATGGCCTCCAGCTCCAACCATGTCCTTACAAAGGACATAATCTCATTCATTTTATGGTTGCACAGAATTCCATGTACCACGTTTTTTTTAATCCAATCTATCAGTGGAAACCAAAATTAAGCGTGTCACCTGCTGGTGCCTCAACGATCCACCTGAACACAGAAAAAAAAATTAAAGGAAAAGAAAATTGATTGGATCAACATAGAAAGCTTGGGCAGACTTGGATCTGACTCCCTCTCTTCCTTCCCTAGCCTAATGCTTAATCCCTCACCAATCTTAGTAAGTCACACACACCAAGAACCCAAAACTCCCAGTTGAAGCCCTCCTTCACCTTCATGCTTTAAAAGGAAAAAAACTCCTAAATGCCAGGAGTTGCAGTAATCAAAGGACTAGCTATAAGTGTCCAAGAGTTTGAGAATGCCATCATAATTGCAACGAAGTTAGTTACACAGGTTCCATTCTTTTAAGGACTACTCAGCTAAATGAGGAACCGTTCCAGCCTGGGGCCACTGAAGATGCCTCTGATGCAAAACGTTTAACGTTTGCAAGTAAAAGTGTTAAATCCCGAGTGATTCCATGGGGCAGCAGTCACCAGTCTTTTTGGCACCAGGGACCAGTTTTGTGGAAGATAATTTAACGTGGACTGGGGGCAGGGGTGATGGTTTCGGAATGATTCAAGTGCATTACATTCATTGTGCATTTTATTTATATTATTATTATATTTAGCATATAATAAAATAATTAGACAACTCACCATAATGTAGAATTCAGTGGGAGCCCTGAGCTTGTTTTCCTGCAGCTAGATGGTCCCATTTGGGGGTGATGGGAGGCAGTGACAGATCATCAGGCATTGGATTCTCATAAGGATCGCGCAGCCTAGATCCCTGGCCTG
The DNA here is from genome assembly GCF_002776525.5 of Piliocolobus tephrosceles. NCBI lineage: Eukaryota > Metazoa > Chordata > Mammalia > Primates > Cercopithecidae > Piliocolobus > Piliocolobus tephrosceles. Next base: position 18,775 of record NW_022315963.1, read on the forward strand.
CACAGTTCACAACAGGGTTCGAGCTCCTGTGAGAATCCAATGCTGCTGCTGATCTAACAGGAGGCAGAGCTCAGGTGCGAATGTGAGCAATGGGGAGTGGCGGTAAAGACGGATGAAGCTTTGCTTTCTCACTCACCTCTCGCCTCCTGCTGTGTGGCCCAGGTTCTAACAGGCCACGGACCATACCAGACCAGTCCTTGGCCTGGGGTTTGGGGACCCCTGCCATAGGGTACAGAGTGTACTGATGTCGAATTAAACCATCAAACTATGAAAAAGAAAGTCAAAACATGTGCCCCACACTGCCACTTCTAAGTGGTAGGTCACAGCCAATGCTGCTGATCTCAGAAACTAAAACAAAACAAAAGAATAAAAAATCATTTTCAAACATTGGAGAGATGTGGTATCAACAAGGCCTAAATAAACTTTCAGAGAGAAAAGGCAGTAAGAGGGAGATGATGGTTGGCATCTATTTTTCCCTGGAAACATCTTCCTATACTATTAAATAGGTAGGAGCCCAGTGATCAGATTTGGGTCAGGTAGAAGATGCCGCTGGAAGAAGGAAAACCAGAAAAGCTTTCAGTGGTGCCGTAGGGCTAAGGTGACAAACTATATCTCAGGTTAGGACCCTGCAATGCATAGCTGATTTAACCCACAAGACATTTGCTGATTTTTTTTTTTTTTTTTTTTTTAGCTGAGTAGTCAGGGGAGTGGAGGCCTTTAAAGAGCTAGGCCAAAAGTTCCTGAAAGGCAAAGTAAAATTTCTGTCAATATTTGTGACTAGGAAACAAAAAGTTTCCCAGGGAAGGGACCTGAAAAGAAATCCAGCACAAGCTGAAAGTGAATTCACACCAGGATCTGCAGTCACTCTTTAGGGGGCACCAGACAAATGTGGGTATCAAGGCTCAGCCACTGGCAAGAGGCTGCTGGTGCTGGAGACAGAAAATAAAGCAAAAACTTTAGTGTTTGTGAAGGACAAAATTCGCGTGTAGGGCATCCAACCCAACCATTCTGTCCATCAAGACCTTTGCCAAATTCTGAAGACGAGGTCAGGAGTGTGAGTGCTGAGCTTAAACTTCTCTAAGGCAAAGCTGAATCACCCACAATCATTCAGAACTCAGGATGCAAAGACTTTCCAAGCTCTCAGATGAAGCCCTGAGAACAGAGGTAGGCTGAGTCTGATCAAAACGACACCAATTCATAATGGCTGGACCTTGGGAATCAACCTCCTCTGCCCAACCTCCTCTGACTCAGAGAAAAGACACAAAACACTTGCGTGTGGAAAATAACGTCGTTGGAACCTCTACAGTCTTTTATACAAAATATTCAGTTTATAAGAAATTATTAGATCTGTGAAAAGATAAGACCATAGGCTCAATGTGCTTTAATGTTTTTAAAAGCAAACAACAGAATTAGTTTCTCAAGTGACCCAAATTCTAGATACAATAGACAATTATTTTAAAGTAATTATGATTAACATATTCAAGAAAATAGAGGAAATGAGAGACAATAAAAATAGAATAATGGCAATTTGCAAATAAGAATTAGAATTATTTTTAAATAAACTATAGAACTAAAATCATAATATCCAAAATTAAGAATGCAATGTATAGTTTTAACAGTAGATTGGACACAAAGCTGGTGAACTGGAAAGCAATGCAATAGAAAAACACCCAAACTGAAGGAAAGAAACTAAAAAGAAAAAAATTTTAAGAAATTAAGAGAAATATGGATATATTCAAAATGTCTAAACAATATATAATTGCATTGCCAGGGAGGAGAGAGAATGAGAAGCAATATTCAAAGAGATCATGACTAAAAACATTCCAAACTGATGAAAGACACCAACCCACACATTCAAGAAGTTCAGAAAACTTCAAGCAAGATAAATATAAAGAAAATCACACCTAGATATATCATTGATGTCAGCTTTCCAAAAATCAAGGACAAGAAGAAAATATTAAAATCAGCCAAAGAAATAACATATTCCCTTCAAATGAGAAAAAAAAAAGAAAAAAATTAATAGCTGACTTCTCAAAAGAAATCTTAGAAGCAGAAAACAAGCCAGGCATGGTGGCTCATGCCTGTAATCCCAGCACTTTGAGAGGGCAAGATGGGCAGATCACTTGAGGTCAGGAGTTCAAGACCAGCCTGGCCAACATGGTGAAACCCCATCTTTACTAAAAATACAAAAATTAGCTGGCCATGGTGGCAGACACCTATAATCCCAGCTACTCAGGAGGCTGAGGCAGGAGAATTGCTTGAACCTTGGAGGTGGAGGCTGCAGTGAACCGAGATCGCATCACTGCATTCCAGCCTGGGTGACAGAGCAAGACTCCATCAAAAAAAGGAAAAGGAGAGGGAGGGGCAGGGGGAGGGGGAGGGGAAATCATAGAAACAGAAAACAATGGGAAATTTTGTAACTTTATATGCTTTATTAAAGAAAAAGGAAGAAAATTACAAATAAAGAACAGAGCAGAATTTCAGTAAATTTTTAAAAAATCTTTAAAAATCAACAAGATCAAAAGTTGTGCTTTGAAATGATAAATCTCTAGGAAAATAGAACAAGAATAAAATGCAAACTACCTAATAAGAAAGAAAAAAATGAACTATAACTACAGATCCTACAAACATTAAGAAGATAGAAGAATATTATGAACAAAGTTACTCCATAAAATGTGGCAATCTGGATTACATCAACAAATTCCTCAAATACAATTTACCAATTCTAACAGAAGAATAAAGAGAAAATGTGAATAGTCTGGTATACATTAAAGAAATTAATTATATAATTTACAATAATTATTCAGTTTATTCAGTAGATTATTATTGAATTTATTATTAATATTTCCACAAAAAACACCCAGGCACAGGTGGATTTTTCATTTCACAGGAACAATTAACAAGTAATATATTACACCATTAAAGGACTATAAGGAGAGGAAATACTTCCCAACTTTTATGGATGAATCTCTCTCAGAACATATACTCAAAAATTATTTTAAAATATTAACATAGTAAGTTCAGTGATACATACAAAAGATATCATATCATGAAGACATAGGGTTTATTTCAGGACTGGAAGAAAGTTTTGCTTTCAAAGGCAATCAGTCTAATTCATCACATCATCAGAAAAAAAACTGGGGAAAAATCATGCTTTTACGTTAATGCAAAACATTAGACAGAATTCAACACTCATTCATGATTTTTTATGAAAACTCAGACTAGCAATATGGACAATATATATGGAGATTCTTCGGGGGAAATGGCAAAGATCTATTTCTTGATATCAGTTATCATTGCAAGGGCTTCCATCTTGAAATAATTCGCTAAGCTCTACATTTATTATGAGTGGGATTTTTCTGTGTCTATGATTTATTTTACAATAAAAATGTAAATAAAAAAGGAAGAAGTTGAAGAAGTTAGCAAGATAATCTGAATATCATGAATCCCATTAAGAACTTATTTTTTTCAAACTGTGATGAATGTCTGCACCTGTGTTCACAACTGGAAATTCATTATGTGCCACATCATCTTTAAATTTAAGTGAAGCACCACTATGCAGTCTACTCTATTAAAATGACTTATTATCTTTAGATGATTCATTTACAGGTTGAGTAAGGGAAAATGTGTTATATCCTTCAATTGCATGGCTAGAATGCTGAACAAATAGGATTCCAATATCATAAATTTATTTTTGACCTATCACAATGCAATTATATATTACCTTTAAAGTTCTCACGGGCCTTGCAATTTTTTGATAGGAGAGTTTGCAATTATTTGAAGAGATGCAAAGGACTGAGGGAGGGAAAGGGTGTGGAGTGTATTTGGGGTTTGTATGTATAACGTGATTGTGTTTGTTTCTGGGTGATCTGTGTTATTATGTACGTGAGTGTGTATAATATGCATTTGATGTGTGTGAGGAATGTCTGTGCATATTTGTTGTGTATGTACTACACACTGTATGTATTATGTATGTGTGGTGTGTGTGTATTGTGTGGCACATGTGGCGTTGTGTTTCATCCTATTGTACTGTGTGTATTATGTGGTGTGTTTGTAGCATGTGTATTCTTTGGTGTATATGTGGTATGTGTCTGTGTTGCACTGTATGTTATATGAGCATGTGTCTGTGTTGCACTGTGTGTGTGTTATATGTGCATGTGTCTGTGTTGTGCTGTGTGTTATATGTGCATGTGTCTGTGTTGCACTGTGTGTGTTATATGTGGTATATGTCTGTGCTGCACTGTATGTGTGTTATATGAGTATGTGTCTGTGTTGCACTGTGTGTGTGTTATATGTGCATGTGTCTGTGTTGTCTGTGTTGCACTGTGTGTGTGTTACATGTGCACTGTGCAGTAAGTGAAAGATGTTTGTGCATGTATTGTGTGTGTGATATGGTTAGAAGACTACACATTCATTAACAGAGTTATTTTGAAAAACTTGTAATCCATCCAGGAAAGGGCTACCCAGAAGGTTGAGTCTAGAAATCCTACCATGAAGGAATAGAAAGAGCAGGGAAAGATAAGCTTGAATAGGAGACAATTTAGAAAATGAAAGCAAGATTTCTTTTTAACTGGCTGAAAATGTCCAAAAAGGAACTCATGAAAAGGGACAAGGCTTCTCCGTGTGGGTATAGAAGGCAGAATGGAAGCTTGTTATTTGAAATGCAATTAGACATCTAAAAAAAAAGCAATTTACTCCTTGCTGAGTGGAGAATTTTCTGTCACAGCGGGTATGCGAGTAGAGGTGAAATGCAGAGCTATTGGGGTTGGGTAACCTCAAGATGCTCTCAACTGCGAAAGGGTTAGAAAGAAGAATAAAGAGAGTGCTAGACCATGCCCAGCCCTGCCCATCCCCATGCCCTTGCTGGCAGGTTCTCAACAGAACCATGCTCTTGGGAAGGCACAGTGAGATTATTGGTGGCTGCTCCTTGGATGGTTCCCAATGAACTCAATGCTGAGGGAATCCACTCTAATACCCTCTCTTTGAACTGGAGAGCTATTACTCAGATCAAGATACAGGCAATCTCATAATTAAAATCTAAGTGAAGAGGAAGGATCATAGATCGAGACCATGAGAAGCCAACACCATGGCATACAGCTTTGTCCCAACGGGTGGTACGGAAGTAATAAGAAGTGTGGGGAGCAGAAGAAAATTTAGCTCTGCTCTTGCTTCTAACAAGGTTTCCACATATTTCCTGTGTTAAACAAATCACTCATCTTAGATTATGGAGTCAAGGCCTATCCACTTTTCCGAACACAGCCACAAGCCCGGAGAAACCTAGAAAATAATATAGTCATTAGCTTTAACTACGGGCTTTCAAAAATTATCTGTAAACACGCATGCTATTTTTTCAAAAGGCAAGATTTGACCTGAACAACAACACAACTGAGAGTCTCTGGCATCTCCTTTGTGTGTTATGGAACACACATCCCATAATCCATGCAATTTTTAGTAGTGGAATCTATCTTCTGCTTCCATCCCATTTTACACATCACTTCTGGCTCCATCCCATTCATCTTCCAGGACCTGAGGACTGGGGATGAGACTTGGCAATGCCACAGTTGCTCCTGCCTGGTACAAATTAATTTTTAGGTAATTCAATAGTGGCCAAGCATATCTTTACAACCATCCAGCTCAAGTCAATGTGAATGCAATGATCATGCATTCTTCAAACTGCATCAAAAACAAGCAGATATCTTGTAGGTCCATTTCCTGTACAATATTCCTAAATGTTCAAATCTGCATTTTAAAGGTCTGATGAAACAAATTCAAGTTAATATTACTTGCTAAAAATTAGAAATGAACACAACAATTTCCTAGCATCTTTAAAATACTCCCAAACTGGAAACAATGCAAATGTGTATCAATGAAGAGAAAGGATACCTCTCCTGTGCAATGGAGTATGACACAGTATCTAGGTCAGTTTAGGCTGCTATAATAGAATATCATAGACCAGGCAGATTATATAACAAATATTTATTTCTCACTGTCAGTTCTGGAGGCTGGGAAGCCCAAGATCAAGGTGCCAGCAGATTCATGTCTGAGGAGGGCTTCTCACCTGGTTTGGAGGTGGCCATCTTCTTGTATCCTCACATGGCAGAGAGAGAGAGAGCTTTGCTCTCTTCATCCCCTTGTGAGTGCACTAATCCCATTCATAAAGGCTCCATTCTCATGACCTCCTGATACTATCACGTAAGGATTTAGGCTTCAAGACATCAATGTGAGAGGAACACAAATATCCAGTCCATCAGTCCATAGCACACAGCACACACATAGCACACATTTTCATGAAAAAGAATGAACTCCTGATGGCTGCAACAACATGAATTAGTTTCAGTGGCATAGCTAAGTGAAGGAAGCCACACAGAAAAGAGCAGATGCTGTGTGATGCCATGTATGTAAAGTTCAAAACCAAGCAAAGTCGATCTATAGTGAGAAGGTGTATTGGTCCACTCTCAGGCTGCTATAAGGACATCCCCAAGACCGGGTAATTTATAAAGGAAAGAGGTTTAATTGACTCACAGGTCTACAGGGCTGAGGAGGCATCAGGAAACTTACAATCATGGTGGAAGGAGAAGCAAACACATCCTTCTTCACATGGCGACAGCAAGGAGAAGTGCCAAGCAAAAGAAGGAAAAGCTTCTTACAAAACCATCAGATGAGCCGGGTGCAGTGGCTCACACCTGTAATCCCAGCACTTTGGGAAGCCAAAGTGGGCGGATCACTTGAGGTCAAGAGTTCGAGACAAGCCTAGCCAACATGGTGAAACCCCACTCAACTAAAAGTACAAAAATTAGCAGGGCGTCATGACACACACTTGTAGTCCCAGCTACTCGGGAGGCTGAGGCACGACAATCGCTTGAACTTGGGAGGCAGAGGTTGCAGCGAGCTGAGATCATGCCACTGCACTCCAGCCTGGGTGACAGAGAGAGACTCCATCTCAAAAAAAAGAAAATCATCAGATCTCGTGAGAACTTACTCATTATCACAAGAATAGCATGGGGAAACCACCCCCATAATTCAATTACCTCCCACCAGGTCCCTCCTATGACATGTGAGGATTATAGGAAGTATAAGACAAGATTTGGGTGGGGACACAACTAAGCCATATCAGAGGGGTCAAGGTAAACATGATTCTGGGGGGCAGGGGATAGTGATGGAAAAGAAGTCCAAAGAGGTGTTCTGAGGTCTGGCAATATTGTGTGTCTTGCTCTAGCTGGTGGTTACTTACATGGATGCATTTAGTATGTGAAAATTCATGGGACTGTACATTTGAGAAACAGACCCATGGGAAACAATCAGTAAATGGGCTCAATAGGAATTTACAAATCTCCTGTAGGAGGATGCTAATGTAACACAGCCTAAATTATAATGCCATTTTGGGGAAGTTTTGTGGCCTCAAATACTGTTAGGAAACCCACAGGCAATGGGAAGACACTTGGCTCAAGGCATTGGAATACCAGAACCATGACCCTGTTTGGGACTAGAAGATCTTGGAAATCATATACACCAAGCCCCTCAGTTTATAGATTTGGAAATGAGGTTCCCAAGCTTCCGTTGTTGCAAATATTGTCTGGAAGACAATGCCTTCAGTCAATGGAGCTCAGCCCTGGCTACATGACAAAACCACCTGGAGAGCTTTAAAACATATTGATATCCAGGCTCACCCCCAGCCTAATTAATTTATAATCTCTGTAAATGAGGGTCCACATCAATACTTCTACCAGCTCCCCAGGTGAGTCTAATGACTGCATCGAATCATTACAGCACCCATATCTTGCTTAAATTTGTTTTACTCTGCCAGACCCTTTGCAAAGCCTGAAGCAATGGGCCCAGGAGTGGTGAGTTTTGTTCAGCACAGAGGGGATGTAGGAGGAGGAGAAGCCCAAAGAGAGGCTCAGTGAGGGTGAGGGGCCCCACCACCCGCTCCCCCCACCTTGACTGTAGTTGCCAACACCACCTGCCTCGGAGCCAGGGAGAAATGCTCTTCCGTTCTCTCTACAAGATTTCCTGTCACTTCCTCCCAACTCACATTCAGTGGTGCCAGTTGCATAACCCAAGGAGCTGTTTTCTTAAAGTTCAAAGTCAAAATGGATCTGGCACAGCAAGAAATTCAGGATAAATTTAGTCAAGATCTCTGTTCTGGCAGCAGAGACATGGCTTTGACTCGGCTGTGCTATGAGTCCCGATGCACAGGCTGGAGGTGCACACCCAGATCTTCAACTGCAGCCACAAACAATGTCAGGTAGCGACTGGGCCTTTCCCGTCACTCCCAGGAAGTCATTATGCCCCATCTTCGGTTTCCTCTACCTGTAGGAAGAGCTCGACAACAATGCATTTGCCGCTCTCACAGGTGTGGACCTCCCAGTGGGATGTGTCCAAGCAGGATCCGGGAGGCAACTATCAAGTTAGGAAATGAGACTCCTTGGAGGTGGGCAGGCAAACACAAAGTAAGTGCCCACCAGTTACAGAACACTCAGCACTTTATATGCACGCCTTGTTTAAGTCCTGGCACATCACACATGCAAGCCATTTGCTAATATTTTACCATCTAGAGACTAAAGGCTCAGCCCCATTGAGAAATCTCACAGAAGGTTAGAGAGAACATCTGGGTTTGGACACAGGTCTTCAGGATTCCAGAGACCATGTGTGTTATTAACTACTCTGCTGCTTTCTAGATAGTCTTTCATTAAAATCGTAAGAGATGGAAAACTAAATAAAATAGAGGTCTATTTTGCTCATTCACCCTTTCCTTTTTTCAGCCACCTTTCAGTGAGGACCCACCACGTGTGAAGCACTAAATTGTTGGGGTTCGTGAAAGCTCATCACACTCACTTTTACCCAGCCAGTTTGGAACTGAGAAAAAGGTGCTGGAGTCATGTGGATAAAGATGGAAGATCCCAGCCATGGTACTGGAAAAGCAGAGTGGGAGAAGACAGCTCAGGCAAGGGAGCAAAGGTGCAGCTCACCCCCTTTTAAGAAACAACTGACCCCCAGATCTGCAAGTCCATCCACTGGGGAAGCACCTGCAAGCCCATCCACCGGGGAAGCACTGGGGAAGCCCTGTGAAAGTTCTCAGAATCCAAACAGAGTCACTAATGTTAAGAAAACCCTCACAAATAGAGCCAGGGAAGCCATGAAGAGCAGGTTCTAAAACCATATGCCTGATAACAATAACAACAACAAGAACAAACTCCAGAAAAATCACAACTTTGCTCAAAGACCATTGCAACCTTATGCAAAAAAAAAAAAAAAAAAAAAAAAAAATACATCAGCAAAGCCATCTTTCCCCAAGCGGCCTGTCCAACCTCAGACAAAAAAAAAAAAAAAAAAAAAAAAATACTTCTGCAAGGACATCTGTCCAGCAGCTGCCTGTCCAACCTCAGACTGGTATCACCCTTGCTGTTGATCTTTGTAGCCAAGGATAATTATCTCAAAAGTAATAATTAAGTAATCCTCCTCATTTTTTTTTTCCAAAAAACCTTTGCCTTCCTTTATCTCCCTGAATACAGGCATAGTTTACTGCAATGTGCATATTCCCATTGCAATGCTCTCTTCTCAGATCATCATCTTTGCTTTCAGAGAGCCTCTCTCTGTTTTATGTAGGTGGACAACCCTTACCTCATAGAAGAATAAGCAGATGGAGCAGGGTGCACCTGATCCATGCACCTTTCCTGCAGTTTTATGTCCCTGCGATATCTAGAATAGGTGAAGCCAGAGACTGAAAGTAAATTAGAGGTTTCCAGGGACTGGGGAGAGGCAGCTGAAGGGAATTATTTAACGAGTTCAGAATTTCCGTTTGGGATGATTAAAAAGTTTTGAAACTACTAATGACGGGTACACAATATTGTGAAGGTACTTATTGCTCATAAATTTGTACACTTAAAAATAATTAAAATGGCAAATTTTATTTTACATGCATCTTCCCACAAAAAAAATAAATTCCAAATAGACTTCTGTTGATACTCCTTCTCCCGTCCAGCAACCATCCCGTCTCCTTTGAAAAGCGTTATTAGCTCTCAACACCAGAAATTCATTCCTCCCCTCCTCCTTTGTTTTGAACCTACTTCAAGCAGCCTTTCTTCCTGCTGCTGCACCCACCTGGAGGAGGTGATGGGAAAGTGTGGCC